>NC_091465.1:89713227-89883227 GCF_027789765.1 Dendropsophus ebraccatus
TAGAAAAATCCTATTCAGACCTGAGAGGGATCCGGGCAGCTGTCAGTGAACAGGGCCGGCGAGGACTGGTGGTGCGCGGGGCTCCCCCGCTCCGGGCTGTGACAGGAGTGGAATGCGGCCTGGGAGATGGGGCAGCCCCGGCGACCACCGCCCGCCGCCGCCGCCGCTGTTTCCACCTGGTGGCCCTGGACGCCGGGGCTGCCCCATCTCCCAGGCCGCATTCCACTCCTGTCACAGCCCGGAGCGGGGGAGCCCCGCGCACCACCAGTCCTCGCCGGCCCGGTTCACTGACAGCTGCCCGGATCCCTCTCAGGTCTGAATAGGATTTTTCTACCCCATTAGACCCCCGATGCTAAATCCGGCCCCATCATCCCCTCACCTCCTCTCTGCCCCCATTACCATCGTGATGCCGGCGCTCTCGGGTCCGGCAACCGCAGGGGGGACAGCATGCAGCAGACGCTGCTGTGCCCTGCTCCCCCTGCCATCAGCCTTACTCTCTCCATCTTCCCCCCGCAGCATCTCCAAGCCCGTTCCCCCACAGAACGCTGCCGAGCTGCTGCTGGGGGAAAGAAGGAGAGAGCTGCGGTGACTGGTGCCGGGACATTGCTGGGTGATGTCCCGGCACCCAAAGCAAAAGTTTATTAAATTTCTCCCCCTCCGGCGGGGGGCGGGGGGCGGGGGTGGAGAGAGAGCTGCACACAGTTCTCCTGTCCACTCACTGTGCGGTCTCTCTCTCCTCCCCGGTTCTCAGGCTGGGACCTCAAGAAAATGGCGCCGCCACCCGCCCGATGTACTGTAGCTGTGTACTGCGCATGTCTATGCACATGCGCAGTACACAGTGACGGAGCCTCCAGTGAAGTGAACCAGACGGACTCCGTCGGTTCACTTCAATGATGTGGAGGTGCCGTATAGTGTCTGTGTGTGTGTCGTGAAATGACGTCACACACAGACACTATAAACATGGCAGCCCCCTGTGCAGCAATACATTTTAGAAAAAAATACTGAAACACTACATTAAAAAAAAAAAAAAAAATCCTACAGACTTATTTATATTTATACTTATTACTTTTCATTAAAAAATTATCAAAAATGTGACACTGTCCCTTTAAGCCAGGAGGCACAGATGATGCAGGGTTCTCCTCTGCAGGCGGAAGGGGAAGTGTCCCAGTGCCAGTGGCTGGCACATTGCCTGGGCGGTTGGGCATTAAAGCTATGGCGGTGGGCGGACCTTTGGGTGGATCTCGAGTTTAAGGAAGCTCCTCTGCAGGCAAAGGGAGGAGTCTTAAGGCTTCAAGAGAAGGCACAAGTGCCAGTGATGAAATGGCTGTGGGCAGCTCTCTTGGCGGTCGCGTGCTGCAGGTCACTCCTCTGCAGGCGAAGGGGAGGAGTGTCATTAAGTCACCAGTAGGAGGTGTAAGTGGTCTGATGAGTGTGCCTGCTGTAACAGAGCACTCCTATGTAGGTAACAACACCTCTTGGAGGAGTTGAGGAGAGGAGACAGAACGCTCCATGTAGAGGGCCAGGAGGTTGACTTGTCCTTCTACATAGGAAGACATAGGATTGGGGCATTCCGAGAGCATAATGGGGAAGTGGTCTGGTCCCTTCCGACACCCAGGCAGGAGGTTGGCCGTAGGAACGTTGCCCTGGTATGGAGAGGCAGTGATGCGTCTCCATCTAGGGCAAAGGTTGTGGAGCTTCTAATCCAGATGAGATTCAGGGCAAATGACATCTTTGTACTGATCCACCCCTACGGTACCTCTGAGTTTGACATCAGCTTTGTGAAGCCAGAGGGGCTTGAGCTCTTCTGGTCCAATCACGAGCTGGTGAAGGATGATCCTGTGTGGCGGGATTTCGCTGTAAAGTCGGTATCCTGTCAGAGTCCAGTAAAAAAAATTACCGTTCTGACACATAAAGAGACATTTTTTTGTTATGACATCATGACCTGGCTAGGCAGGAATGGGAAGGTGATGGATATCCCCAAGAAAAATCTGGATGAGCATGGTATTTGGTCCGGAGCCTGGACGTTTTCCAACCGCCTCCGTCGTTCAGGCAACACTGTCGCGCATATTCCACTAGCTTCCTCGGACGTGATAGAATCCAAGTCTTTTACTACTGGCAGCCAAAGCTGTGTCACAGGTGTGGGGATCCCACCCACTTTAGTGCAAACTGCACTAAGCAGATTTGTGCACTGTGTGGTGCAGAGGGTCATCTGGCTGCCGCCTGTGGCCAGGTTCGCTGTCACCTGTGTGGTGACCTTGGTCACCCATTTAGCAAGTGTCCACGCTCTGTCTCCAATTTTGCAGCCCGGGACAGGGAGAGCCTTGTGGTTGCCTCATCTGGGGAGGGGACCAGCAGAGGAGAAGAGGCATTAGGGCCAATGAAGAAGGTAAAAAACAAGATCCCCTCCAAACTCAGGCAAGATGAAATGTGCAGAAGGAACAGGGACCTGGGAAGTTCCCTGGTGGCAGGAGTAGTCAAAGGCTCAGAGGGAGCAACTGAGGCTCTAGAGGATACTGAGTTAAATGAAGAGATCAGGGCCGTCTTACCCATTGGGCAGGGTAGGCGGCTGCCCGGGGGCACTTGCGTCCTAGGGGGCCCCTGCCCTCTGTGACCTGTATTTTTTGCTTTATAAGTCGCACTTATAAAACTAAGTGCGTCCTATAAAGCAAAGACGGCTCCCAAGCAGGGCTGAGCACCGCAAGGAAGCCGTCCCGCCCGCCCCCTGTATTGCCGCTCACTATGCATATGCATAGTGAGCGGCCCTGAGCGACCCGCCCGCCCCTTCTATCGCTTCTCAGCTGAGCCGATCAGAAGCCCAGGAAAGTCCAATGAGCAGCACTTTCCTGGGCTTCTGATCGGCTCAGCTAAGTGGCGATAGAAGGGGCCGGCAGTCCAGTTACTCACCCGTCCGGCGGCCCCAGCAGCTCCTCTCCCGGCAGCGCACACTCCCGACATCCTCCGGCACAGGCAGCGGGGTACAGAGATGCTGCCTGTGTCCTGGATGTGTCGTGCAGCCGTGCAGCGGTCTGTCTGTACCCCGCTGCCTGTACCAGAGGATGTCGGGAGTGCGCGCTGACGGGAGACATCAGCTGCTGGGGCCGCCGGACGGGTGAGTAACTGGTTTGTTGTTTTGGGGGTCACTGGCTACTATGGGGGTCACTGGCTACTATGGGGGTCACTGGCTACTATGGGGGTCACTGGCTACTATGGGGGCACTGGCTACTATGGGGGCACTGGCTACTATGGGGGGCACTGGCTACTATGGGGGCACTGGCTACTATCGGGGGCACTGGCTACTATCGGGGGCACTGGCTACTATCGGGGGCACTGGCTACTATGGGGGGCACTGGCTACTATGGGGGGCACTGGCTACTATGGGGGGCACTGGCTACTATGGGGGCACTGGCTACTATGGGGGGCACTGGCTACTATGGGGGGCACTGGCTACTATGGGGGGCACTGGCTACTATGGTGGCTCTGGCTACTATGGGGGGCACTGGCTACTATCGGGGGCACTGGCTACTATCGGGGGCACTGGCTACTATGGGGGGCACTGGCTACTATGGGGGGCACTGGCTACTATGGGGGGCACTGGCTACTATGGGGGCACTGGCTACTAGGGGGGGCACTGGCTACTATGGGGGGCACTGGCTACTATGGGGGGCACTGGCTACTATGGTGGCTCTGGCTACTATGGGGGGCACTGGCTACTATAGGGTTACTGGCTACTATGGGGGGCACTGGCTACTATGGGGGCACTGGCTACTATGGGGGGCACTATATGGGGGAATTGGCTACTATGGGGGGCACTATATGCAAAGATGTGGGGGATTTCATGGCGGCGGTTGGGGGGGGGGCCAATTCGCACCTCTGCCCAGGGGCCCATAATGCTGTTAAGACGGCCCTGGAAGAGATAAGAAGACTTCCTAAAGAGGAGGCAAAGAGGGCCATTTCCTCCAATTCCTCCCAATATGAAAGTTTGGATGAGGACTATGTAAAAGGGCAAGAAGAAAAGCATAGGTGCGACAAAAGAAGGCAAGTCAGAAGGGGCCTAGGGCAGCTTATTCCTCCTCAAGTGTTGCGGGCAAAGTGCCTAAGGAAAGCCTGACTGCCCCCCCCCCCCCCCACACACACTGATCATTCTCTCCAATAGGTATCAGGCCCTTGGCGAAGCCTCCCATTCTTTTAAGGGGGAGGTTGAAAGACTGATTTTGTAGACGGAGAAGCCTCCAGGAGGTGTTGAGTCTATTCCCTCCAAGGCATCTTCCTTGGGAGGCCAGGTGGCCCCTGGGTCAGGAGATGAGGATCTGGGTATGGGTATGTCTGCTTCTTTAAAGCGAGTTAAAGAGAAGGGAAAAGGATCTTCTTTTTCGATGGGGAAGGGGTTAAAAGAAGGGTAGGAAGTAAAGGAATAAGGCTGCCCAACTCGATCACCGATGATGGCGGCACTCACCCCATTGACGCTAGGGTGACAGCATTAAGTCTGATACTGCTAAATTCTTAGCATTTTCTCGGTCGTATTAACGCCGACTGTTTTTTTTTTTTTTGCAGGAGACCAGTTTGACAAATCTAGTCTCTCAGGTAACAGCCAAGAGATAGTGGAGGCATGGGCCTTCACACTGGTCTCTTGCGGCTGAGCCGTATAGTGGGGTGGCGGTCCTTTTTACCGCTCCTGTAGAATGCAGATGGATTATCGAGATGGAAATGGGGAGGTGCCTGATCTTGGATGTCCTCATGAAGGGGCAAGAGCTCAGGCTCAGTAACATCTATGCCTCGCCAACTAAGCGGGACCGTAAGAGCCTTTTTATGAGGATTAAGCCCTTCTTTTTCACGAGTCGGCAAGTGATCTTTGGTGGAGACTTCAATACTATCACAAGGTCTTAGGACAGGAGAGGCGCCAAAGACGAGCTGGCTGATGATAGTCTGGCGCTGATTAGCATAGTTAGGGGAGCTTGTCTGGAGGATGCCCACATCCGGAGTCCATCAGTCCACGCGGGTTTTACCTATTATTGAGGTAGCTGCAGGTCTAGATTAGACAGATTTTATTTAAAGGAGGAAGCCGTCTCTTCTGCAGTGTCCGCGGTTGAGGTGGAGTTCTCCGATCACTGTTTGATTTTGTTTTACCTGAATGTTTTAGAATCCCCCCCCCCTTTCGGATGGGTAGAGGCTACTGGAGGCTGAATTTGTCCCTCCTGGAAGAAGCGGAGGTAAGTAAGACAATCCTTTGAGGTACCTTAGGTACCTCTACTGGGCCTATGTAGTAGTAAGTTAGAGTGGTAGGAGATATTCAAGAGGGTTGCAAGGTTCTTCCACCAGCTCTCGAACCCCAGGTCCCTGAATAGGTATCATGTTTATCGGGGCCTGAGAAGGAAACTTGTATATCTTGTCTCGACTGGAGGTAATAGATAGGAGATCTCCAGAGGGAAAGCCTTGCTCATGAGGTGTCAGTATGATAGGCACGCATCTTTGATTTTTGAGAGAGATTTTGGGATGTACCGCTCGCCCGACCCCTACAGAAACTGTAAGATGTCAGTGAGTAGTAGGATTGTGTCAGGACTGGTTGATAGTACGGGATCTCTGAACCGGTCCAGATAAGGGATCCTGGAGGTGGTCAGATTCTTTTACTAACCCCTCTTGGGGAGGAAGGATCTAGATCGGGATGTGATGGTGAGTTTCCTGGCTGAAACCGTTCCTGAGCCAGGGGTAGACCCCTCTCTTGACATTTTGGCAAAGAAATCAAGGAAGAGGAAGTCAGACTGGCAAGTGAAGGGCTTGCCCTGAAGAAGTCGCCAGGTCCAGATGGCTTAACATCTGAGTGGTATAAGACCTTCAGGGACCTCTTGTTTCCCCTCTTGACCGAGGTCTTCAATGAGTGTCTTTCCTCGGGCACTCTGCCGAGGTCAATGAGGAGGTCAGCCCTGATTCTTCTGTCAAAGGGTAAAGATTCAAGCCATATTAAGAATGGGAGGCCCATAGCTCTTCTTAATGCGGACAGGAAGATTCTGGCCAAGATACTGTTTAATCGGCTGGTGAAGTTTGCACCCCGGCTCCTTTCGGGGGCTCAGCACTGCTTTGTTTCAGGCGTAGCACCTTAAGTGCTGTCCTTAGTGTCAGGGAGGCAGTAGAGCAGAGTAGTGCGGATCTTTGGAAGGGGTACTTGCTGTCCCTGGATTAAGCCAAAGCTTTTGATCGAGTGAACCATGAGTACCTCTGGTCCATCCTTCTGAGATATGGCCTACCAGATACTTTTGTTAATTGGCTTAAGATCTTGTATGCAGGGGCTCAGAGTTTCCCACAGTTGGTCTGGCTGCCCTTTTGAGGGTGGGTCTTGTGTTCGCCAGGGCTGTTATTTGAGCCCACTGTTGTACGTTTTCGCGATCAACCCTTTCCTTAGGAGGGTTGGTTGTGGACCATTGGTAGGGGTCGGGATGAGCTTGGAGAAGCCATAAGAGTGGTAGCGTACGCTGATGATGTCACTATCTTCAAGTCCGAGAGAGAGGAGGTCGATATGGTAATGTCGGAGGTGGACCGCTACTCAGAGACATCTGGGTCCAGTATCAACCCGGATAAGTGTGAAAGTCTCTGGCTGGGAGGGGGGATCCTGAGTTTGATCTCCCAGAACACGCTTCCAGGGCCCCAAGACTCTGCAAAAATCCAAGGCATTACATTCGGCCAGGGTGATTACCCCACTAAAAACTGGGATGGTAGGCTCCAGAATGCCGCTCAGAGGGTGGACCAGTGGAAGGGTTGGTCTTTGACCCTCAGGGAAAGGGCGCATTTGATAAAATTGTACCTGCTCCCTTTGTTCTTCTACCTGGGCAGTGTATGTATCTTGCCAGAGGCTTCCTATACTAGGATCTACAGCCTGTTCTTCCAGCTGTTATGGGGGAATAGGCTGAACCTGATTAATAAAGAGGTTACGTACTGCACAAGGAGACTTGGAGGTTTGTCTATGGTGAAACCTGTGGTGTTCGTAACAAACACTTTCTTGAAAGCTATCATCGCAAACCTCTGGAAAGAGAGGGCTCCTCCATGGGTACTCTAGTGCAAGGAATGGTTTCGGCCTTTCTTCAAGGAATGGGAGACAGTAGAGCGAGAGAAGGACCTTTGTTCACCCCATGGATATCTTCCAGCTTGCGCTACCCCGACTCTGAAGGTGATACGCTGATGGGGTCGGAAAGGTGGGAGAACTGGACCCAGTCGAGGAAATTCCTTGACCAAAGAGTTCTTTTGACCCATTTCCAGAAGCCCCTGGCACTCAGGAATTGCCCAGGTTGGGATCTAGAGGTTGGGGTTTGTCTTTTAAACTCAAAGCGGATCCCTCAAAAGTTTCGGGATTTGGCCTGGTGCTGTTTCCAGGGGAAGCTATATGTGAGGGACAACTTGAAGTGCAGGAGCTGCGATGACCAGGGGTGTCCCCGAGAGGAGTGTATATAGGGGTTTACACCAGAGAGGGCCGCCTCCATAGGTTGAAGTCAGTTAGCCAGCCTCACCTATCCGGAGTGGGCTTATGGGACATTAGGGAACCGGGGTGGCCGAGATCATTGCACGTTATTTCTAGACAGCTTAGTGGTTAGGTACCACACATGGAACGCACAGTGTCTAGATTCTACACAGAGTCCTCTCCGAGGTGGAGATCTGTAGGAACATCACTGGTGACCTTGGGAAGATCAGGTCTTTGGAGTATGGCAGGCTGGGTACCACTAGGGCTTCTCTCCTGTGGGGAGGTTTTTCTTTTGCTGTGCCCTGGGTACTGAGCCCACTGGGTGAGGTACCACAATTCTGGTTAGGGACAGAGTAGGTAGGGATAGAGGTAGGGAAAGGAGGGAGAGAGCAGGGTAAGATAATAAGGGATAGTTTATAAATTTCTAGTACCTGATCTGCCATTCTCTGATCCCGGCAGAGGGATAACGCATGCCACTTTAGCTTTTTGTTTTGTTTTCCGGGACAGCAGTAGGTATAAAGGGCTTACAGGCTACAGAACTTGGGCCTTATTATAATATTGTTGTGTTATTATGGTGTGCTATGATTATATATGTTATGTGATAAAGGTCGGCAAGGTTATGGCTGAATATGCAATGTGAACTTTATAGACATTATAGTCATTGTATATATGAGGGGATACAGAATAAGTTGGAAGGGGGGATATGGGGGGTCTGTGGGAAGGTGTGGGCTGAATGGAGCTGACTCTAAAGACAGACTGAACTTTGACTCCATGATCTGAGCTCACACTGGGGTCTAGGGGTAGGTGGAGGGGCACGTGGGTAATAAATAGAATTGTGTGTTTTGCTGTTATTGGTGTTGTATAGGTACCTTTTAAAGGACAACTCCCACGAAAAATTTTTTTTAGCTTATTTAACACACATTACAAAGTTATATAACTTTGTAATGTGGTTAAATACCCGGTCTGGCCCCCTTCCCCCACTTTCGGACCCCCGACCCCCCCGCCCGGAAGTTAAAGAATATATACATTACCTATTACAATCGTCACGGTCCTCTTCTCCCGGGCGGCATCTGGTGACGACGACGTCAGAGCCGGGGGGCGGTCCGGGTCTTCTTCCTCCTCGGCGTCTTCATAGAGAGTGAATGGGACGGAAAAGGCTGCTGGTGCACATGCGCACCAGCAGCCTTTTCATTGGCTGGAGCGCATCACATGGCTTCCAGCTTGCTCAGCCCTGATTGGCTGAGGTTGCTGGAAGCCATGTGATGCGCTCCAGCCAATGAAAAGGCTGCCGGTGCGCAAGCACACTGGCAGCCTTTTCCATCCTCAGGACCCGGAAGTCAGAGACATTGCTGGACGGCGGACGGCGGTGATGGTGAGGCGGACGGCGGGCGAATGGAGTGGCGATCGTCACCGGAGGGATGGTGAGTATGGTGTCTGTGTGTGTCTGTGTTTTTTTTGGGGGGGGGGGGGTCCCGCGGGAGTTGTCCTTTAAGTTTTTCAGGGCAGCCGGGCTCGAGTGTTGTGCTGGAATAACCAGTTAGTTAGTATTTATTTTATTCATATATTGATTTATGTTTTTACAATATCTGTGGTGATTATATGGTATATTTTTTTTTGTTACGACTGGATGGCTTTCATTTTCAGTTATTGTTTGTAGTATTAGGTGGTCATGTGTGTTGGTCTAAAAGTGGTTGAGTTAAGGATGTGTGTATATGTGTGTATGTGTATAGTTTTATATATATTTATTATAACCCAGGTTTGGGAGTTTTTTTTTGGTTCCTTCTGCAGCTGGGGCGGCTTCTCTTTAGTTATGATTAAAGCCAAAGATGGCGTTGTAGTTTGTTTTATGGCTTAACCCTTAGGGGACACAGCCAGTTTTCATTTTTGCGTTTTCGTTTTTCCCTCCTCGTGTATATAAGGCCATAGCGCCTGCATTTTTCCACCTAGAGACCCAAATGAGCCCTTATTTTTTGCGCAACTAATTGAACTTTGCTATGGCAGATGTAATTTTTGCCTAAAATGTGCCGGGAAACCAGAAAAAAATTATATGTGTGGTGAAATTGAAAAAAAAAATGTTTTTTTTTTTTGGAGGGGGGGGGGGGGTTGTTTTTACTCCGTTCGCCCTAGGGTAAAACTGACTTGTTATATATGTTTCTTAAGTTGTTATGATTACAACGATATGTAACATGTATAACTTTTATTTGATTTGATGGCTTGTAAAAAATTTAAACCTTTTAAAGAAAATATATGTTCCTTACAATCGCTCCATTCCCGGCTTATAGCGCTTTTATCCTTTGGTCTATGGGGCTGTGTCAGGTGTCATTTTTTGCGCCATGATGTGTTCTTTCTATCGGTACCATGATTGCGCATATACGACTTTTTGTTCGCTTTTATTACAATTATTCTGGATTTGATGCGAACAAAAATGCGCAATTTTGCACTTTGGGATTTTTTTGCGCTGACGCCGTTTACCGTGTGAGATCAGGAATGTGATTAATTAATAGTTCGGGCGATTACACACGCGGCGATAGCAAACATGTTTGTTTATTTATTTATTTATATTTATAAAATGGGGAAAGGGGGGTGATTCAGACTTTTATTAGGGGAGGGGGCTTTTGTGTTATTAAAAATACATTTTTCTTTTACTTTACACATATACTAGAAGCCCCGCTGAGGTTAGGGTTATTCCCCCCCTGGGCTTAGGGTTATTCCCCCCTGGGGTTAGGGTTATTCCCCCCTGGGGTTAGGGTTATTCCCCCTGGGGTTAGGGTTATTCCCCCCCTGGGGTTAGGGTTATTCCCCCTGGGGTTAGGGTTATTCCTCCCCTGGGGTTAGGGTTAGTCCCCCTGGGGTTAGGGTTAGTCCCCCTGGGGTTAGGGTTATTCCCCCCCTGGGCTTAGGGTTATTCCCCCCTGGGGTTAGGGTTATTCCCCCCTGGGGTTAGGGTTATTCCCCCTGGGGGACTTCTAGTATATGCACTCTGATCTCTCATAGAGATCTATGCAGTATAGTTATACTGTATGAATCCATGAGATCGGTGTTCTATTGCTTTTGGCTGCTGCAGCCAAAAGCAATAGAATGCCGAGCCGGGATCAGCGCCATTACGGCGCAGACCCCGGCCCGGGATGGATGCGGGGATCGCCCCCCGCAATCGCGCCGCGGGGGGGGGGGGCGATCCCCCAACTAGACCACCAGGGATGGAGATGAGCAAGTATTTAGAAGCAGCTGTTAACTTTGACAGCTGCTTCTAAGTACTTAATTAGCAGGCACGGCGATCGGACCGTGCCCGCTAATAGCCGCGATCCCGGGCTACATGCGGCACCTGGGATCGCGGCAGTTCAGAGGGGGGTCGCCGCGCGACCCCCCTTTGAACTCCCATAGCGGCACGAGTACGTTCAGTAACGTCCTGGTGCAGCTATGGGTTAAAGTGTCACAGGCGATTTTAAGAAACTTTGTAATAGGTTTATTAGCCGAAAAATGCATTCTTATCATGAGAAAGCCGTTTGAAGCTCTCCCCCCCTGTCTTCATGCTTTTCTATGGAGAGGGATAGAGGGAGATGAAGCACCAAAACCAGGCAACAAAGAGTTAATTTACAGCTACATTACCAGGCTATCTCCTCTGAGGTCAGCATTGACCTCTCTGACCTCGGAATACCGGCTTTCACACAGCTCCCACTGTGTAATCCTTTGTTCTCTGCTCCCCCCTCCCCTCTCCATAGGTTACACAGGGCCTGACTGATGTAAAAGAGTCGAGATTTTCTGAAAATCAGCAGTGAATGAGAGAGAGGAGGGAGGGGGGGACCTGGGGAAAGGCTTTTTGAATGTAGATAATGGCAGATTTGCCTAATAAACCCAATTACAAAGTTTCCTAAAATCACCTGGACTATTGATTTCTGCAAAACAAACAACAGTGACACTTTAAATTGCCTAGATTAATTAAATTTTTTATTTTATTTATTTTTTATTTTTACTTTTTTTGTAAACAGTTAGTATGAATGCTGGGCTTGCTTGGTGTCAAAAGTTTAGGGATGATTTTATTTTAGCGTTATACTATTATGATGGTTTATTATTATTATTATTAATAATAATATTTGTTATTTATGTAATTTACTGTTATGTTTAAGTTATGGCGAGATATGCCTTGTTTGTAAATTTTTATATTTTTCTGATAAAAGAATTACAGGATGTAATTTAGGATCAGTACAGGATCAGTAATGTAATGCATGTACACAGTGACCCCACCAGCAGAATAGTGAGTGCAGCTCTGGATTATAATACAGGACGTGATTCAGGATGAGTAATGTAATGTATGTACACAATGACCCCACCAGCTGAATAGTGAGTGCAGCTCTGGAGTACTGGCCACTAGAGGGAGCTTCTTCCTGTTTCCTGTTTGTTGCTGTGAGGTTAGTTTGGTGTGCTCTGTGCATTTGGAGGGAAGCCTGGACTTCGTTTTCTTTGGGGTGCATCTCCTTCTCCCCAGGAGGGGGGTGCAGGCCCTGGTATGAGCGAGGCGAGGAGAGCCCCAACTCCTGCCCCCCGAACCAGGTCCGTGGGGAGCAGAGGAATCCAGCAACCAACAGAGGGAACACCATCAGGTGGTACATAAGAGGTACAAGGGCTGAGGTGGTCTGCTAGGAGGTGCAGCAATGCTTCTCCAGCCAGAGGTGACAAAGCGTAGCCTCAAGGCTATAGCCGGCTGTGGAACCACAAGTGCCAGAAGTTCTGGAAGTACTACAACAACTGTGGAAACCAGCCAGGAAAATCTATGCAGTGACACTTCTCCTGGAGCAAGGCTGTCTGCCCATGGAAGTGTGGAAGAAGATTGGGTGGGGTGCAGCGGGTTCAGGAGACTGGGCAGAGCTATGGCCTCCAGATCTCTGCGAGCCTCTGTGGGTATGAGGAAGCCAGGACCGACCTGTACAAGCTTCAGGAGACTGGGCCCAGCTATGGCTTTCGGATCTCTGCGAGCCTCTGTGGGTATGAGGAAGCCAGGACCCACCTGTACAAGCTTCAGGAGGAGGTATGTGCTGTAAAAGCATTGATGGACACTGCTGCTAAGCAGTAAAAGGCTGAGCTACCTGCGAAGATGAAACGTCTGAAAGCCGACATCAGGAAGCTAGTAAAAAGAGAACTTATTTTGGAGAACAGTGGGTCATTTAAAGAGAAACTGCAGAATGATGACAGGTTTTCTGAAATGGAGAGAGAAAAGCGGAGAGGGCTGAGAGGGCTCCAGCCAGAGAGCCGGGTGGAGGAGGAAGGAGACGCTGCGGAGCTAGGTGATGTTGAGCCGAATCCACCCAGGGGTCCCCAACAACAGACCCCATACAGTGGGCTCCCTGCAGGGCAAGCAGCATTGTCATCTAGCTGCGGCTCGGGGGATGAAAGCAACACCAGTTACCAGGGAGGGGCGCTGATGGCCCAGATCCAGCTCCTGGAGTCACCAGGGCGCCTCCAGGACTTCGTATTCGGAGATGAGTTACCAGAGGAGGCGCCTGGGAGAAAGACTAAGGTAAAGACCACCAAGCTTCAGGAGCAGGTAACATTTGTATATTCCCCCCTCCCTGTGCCCCCCGGACTGGCCTCAGGGTCAGCTCACTGTGTGAACCCCATATCTCAGCCCGGCCTGAGTTCTGTTGTGAGAATGGGGAGAGTTTGGAGTCTAGTATGGCGGTAAGCTCCATCTCTGTTTGCAGTAGCAGAAGTGGAGCAGGGGAGGTACTGGCCGTAAGGTCGGACAGTGATATTGGACCAGCGGCGGGCAGTGGCAGGAGAGGTGGCCCAGCGGTGGGCAGTAACATTAAAGACACCGGTGCATTAGCTCGCTCCCTAATGGGAGGTGGGCAGTTGTGTGTCAGTTGTGTGTGTGTGTGTGCGGAGTCAGCTGCAGGAGCTCCGGTGGCTCTTGGCGCTGGCACTGCTGTTCCTTTGAAGCAGCAGTGTCGTCGTCGAGATGCTGCCTGGGCTAAGATGTCTTCGCCTCCCAAGAGAAAGACTGGACTTAAGCCTTTGTTTTGTATTGGAGTTGCTGGACCAGATCGTGCGGAGGACTCTAGTACTGTAAAGGCAGAGGGTACCAGCAGAAATAGGGCAGGGGCTGCCTCTAAACAGTCCAGGCAGGCTGTTTGGTCCTTTCATAAGGTCCAGTGGCCTGTCCTGTGGAGGTGGCTCCAGTCCTGGTACCCAGTGACACTGATGGTACAAAATCTGTTTCTGTCCCAGAACACACCGGTCCACCCAGTGTGAATGGGGGAATTAATGTTGGGGGGAAGGCAGGAGTGAATGTGGGAAGGAATCTGTCTGGGGCTTTGAAGGGCAGTGTGACTTGTGGTATTGGTGTGGGTATGGATTATGTGGAGGAGGGTGGTGAAGGGGCACAGATTAGTGGTGAGAACATAGGGCCTGGTCCAGTTGTACCCCCAGCGGCTGCAGCACCAGTACGCAGCTATGGGGTGCCTTCCTCGTCCTCGGGCCCTGGGGATGGTGACCAAGCTAACAGACATGTCATCTATATTTAAAGCCAGAAGGGAATAGAGGAATGGGCCCTCCTACTGGTCTCTTATGTGGCCAAGCCATATAGCGTGGTTGCGGTCCTTTTTGCCGCACCGGTAGAATGTCAACGGGTTATTGAGTTAGAAAAGGGAAGGTGCCTGATTTTAGATGTCCTCATGAAGGGACAAAAACTTCGCCTTATTAACATCTATGGTCCACAGTCCAAGTGGGATCGGAAGTGTCTCTTTATGAGGATCAAGCCCTATCTTTTTACAAGTTGGCAGGTGGTCTTTGGAGGGGACTTCAATGCTGTCACAAGGCCCCAGGATAGGGGAGGTTCCAGACGCAAGCTGACTTATGATAGCGTCGCCCTGAATAGAATAGCTAGTGAGGCTCACCTGGTGGATGTCCACATCCGGCATACACCAGGTCACGCGGGATTCACCTATCATAGGGGTAGTTGTAGGTCCAGGATAAACAGGTTTCATTTAAAGGAGGAAGCCGTCTCTTCAGTGGTTTCCATTGTTGGGTGGAGTTCTCCGACCACTGTTTAATTTTGTTTTCTCTGAATGTTACAGAGACCCCCCGGATGGGTAGAGGCTACTGGAAGCTCAATTCGTCTCCGCCAGCTCTCGAGCCTCAGGAGTCTGGACAGGAATCGCTTGTACCAGGACCAGAGGAAGAAACTTGAACGTCTTGTCTCGACTGGAAGTAGTAGAGAGGAAATCTCCAGAGTGAAAACCTTGCTAATGAAGTGCCAGTATGACACGCATCTTTGTTTTTTTAAAGGGACTACGGGAAGTACCGCTCGCCCGACCCTTACAAAAACTGCAAGATGTCAGTGAATAGTAAAATCATCTCAGGACTGATTAATAGTACAGGATCCCTGAAAAGGTCCAGATCAGTGATCCAGGAGGTCGTCAGATCCTTTTACTCGCACCTCTTGGGAAGGAAGTATCTAGATCGGGATAAGGCCTCAGCTTTCTTGACTGAAACCATCCCTGAACCAGGGGTAGACCCCTCTCTTGATGTTTTGACAGAGAAGTCACCAGGGCCAGATGGCTTAACATCTGAGCTCTATAAGACCTTTAAGGACACTTTGGTACCCCTTTTGACTGAGGTATTTAATGAGTGTCTCTCCTCCGGCACTCTGCCAAGGTCAATGAGGAGGTCAGCCTTGATCATCTTGTCAAAGGGTAAAGACCCGACCCGCATTGAGAATTGGCGTCCCATAACGCTTCTCTATGTGGACAGAAAGATTCTGGCAATTGTGCTGTTTAATCGACTGCTGAAGTTTGCACCCCATCTCCTTTCGGGGGCCCAGCATTGCTCTGTTCCAGGCCGCAGTACCTTTAGTGCTGTGCTTGGTGTCCGGGAGGCTGTGGAGCAGGGTAGGGCAGGTCACTGGAAGGGGTACTTGCTGTGCTTGGATCACGCAAAAGCGTTTGATCGGGTTAACGAGTACCTCTGGTCTGTTCTTCTGAGATATGGCCTGCCGGGGGGGTTTGTTAATTGGCTTAAGACCTTGTATACAGGGGCAGAGAGTTTCCCACTTTTGAATGGTTGGATTGGCCGCTCTTTTGAGATCGGGTCTGGTGTCCATCAGGTTTGCCCTTTGAGCCCACTGTTGTACGTGTTTGCAATTGATCCATTCCTTAGGAGGATTGATTGTGGACCGTTGGCAGGGGTGAGAATGGACCTGGAGGTGCCGGATTCCACTCTAAGGGTGGTAGCGTACGCCGATGATGTCACCATATTCGTCTCCTCGCAAGAGGAGGTGCAGTGTGTGATGTCAGAGGTGGAGCGCTACTCAGAGGCATCTGGGTCCAAGAACAACCAGGATAAGTGTGAGAGTCTCTGGCTGGGAGGTGGAGATCCTGGATTTGATCTCCCGGACACCCTTCCAGAGTTCTCGGCATCAAATTCTGCCAAGGGGATTACCCCAAACAAAACTGGGACAGCAGGCTTAAGATCGCCGCTCAGAAGGTGCATCAGTGGAAGAGTTGGTCTTTGACCCTCAGAGAAAGGGTTAACCTGATCCCTTTTCTGATATATCTGGGCAGTGTTTGCATTTTGCCAGAGCCGCTCTGGACTCGGGTCTACAGTGTGTTCTTCCAACTGTTATGGGGGAATAGACTGAACCTAGTCAAGAGGGAGGTTACTTACCGTACGAGGAGACAAGGGGGGTTGTGTATGGTCATTACTTACCGTACGAGGAGACAAGGGGGGTTGTGTATGGTCAACCCCGTGGTGTTCCTGGTGAATACCTTTCTTAAGACCAACATCGCAAACCTCTGAAAAGAGAGGGCTCCTCCGTGGGTATTCTCCTGTAGGGGATGGTTTCGGCCTTTCTTCCAGGAATGGGAGACAGGAAGGCAAGTGAAGGATCTCCGCACACCACACGGGCATCTTCCGGCTTATGCTACCTTGGTTCTGAAGGTCATTCGTCGGTGGGGTTTGGGAGATTAGGACTCTGTCAAGGAAATTCCTTGACAATAGGGTCCTGTCATTCCATTTCCAAAAACCGCTGGCGCTCAAGGATTGCCCAAGCTGGGATCTGGAGGTTGATTTGGGCCTATTGAATTCTATCAGAATCCCCTTAAAGTTTTGGGACTTGGCTTGGCGCTGCTTCCATGGGAAACTGTATGTGAGGGACAATCTGAAGTGCAGGAGCTCTGAGGATCAGGGATGTCCCCGGGAGGAGTGTGGAGGCATGCTGGAAAGCATGGAGCATTTTCTGCTTCATTGTCCCTTTAATACAGAGGTTAACAACAGGGTGGGCGCTTCCATTGGGTGGCCCAGGTACCACACGTGGTGTGCACGGTTTTTAGTATCGACGCACCGTAAAATCCTCCCTGTGGATGAGGTGGTTAGGGGCACACTCGGTGACCTGGTGAAGGTGCGTTCTTTGGAGTACGAGAGGCTGAGGGCTGGTGGGGCCTCTTGTCCTTGGAGGGGCTCTGCCTTAGCCTGCGTCTCCTCTCCTGGTGGTGGGCTGATGCTGGCACATTAGTCTTTTGTTTTGTGCTGTAGAGATACTGGAGTATACGGCTTGCAGGCGCTGATCTTGGGCTTTCGGGCTGTGTGTGGGGCTGAGAAGTCTCATTATTGTTGGGTTTAGTAAGTTATATATATTTTTTCACAAGTATGCGTATTGTGATTGTCTTTGTATGTTTGTATAAATTGTATATACTGTATATATTATATTTGTTTTGTTTGCACCTGGGCTTCGGGTTTAGTGATAGGTTGGGTGGTGGGTAAAAGCGGGGAGGGGGCTTCTGTGGGACTTTGTTGGGACTTATATATATAAAATCCTGGGCTGGTTCATGGACGTCCGTGATCATGTACTGGGGGCATGGGATGCCGGACCAGCTTAGGGCCAAAAAATAAAAATAAAAAAAATATTATTTGTATTGTTTAGTTGTAGGTTATTATTTTTGTATCGTGTCTTCTTTAGTATCAGTTTATTTGTGTAATTATGTCTTGTTTAGTTGGTGTTGGCTCGAGTAGAATTGTGTCTGTGGTATTAGCTTGTGCACAATGCAACTGGGCCAGGGGGTTCACATTTAGTTATTTATATAGGTGTATGGTTCAATTTTGTTTTGGTAATTTTTCTATTTATTGTTTTGTTCTGGTTAGATATGATGCGTTATTTCTGTATTTATTTATTGTTATGTTTAAAATTTTAATAAAAGAAATAGAGGATGTAACTCAGGATCAGTAATGTAATATATTTACACAGTGACCCCACCAGCAGAATCATGAGCGCAGCTCTGAAGTATAATACAGGATGGAACTCAGATCAGTGCAACATCATATTGATAATTGTGGATATGGTGGGAGAATATGTACTATATACTGTATATTAGGAGAATCAATCCATGTAGATCAGTGAGATGATGGCTGTGACTCCCATAGGGACTGCAGTTATGATTCTCCCAACATGTAAAACAAGCAACCACATGGGACCTTGCTGCCGCTCACTCTCATGAATATATAGTTATAAGATCTGAGATGAATACAAAATTACATTTATTGAAACAAATGAGTAAAATACTGCAATTTCTATAATTAACATCAGGACTTAAATATACAGAACGGGCAGAGAGGATTTCCCAGGGCAGACTCTGTGTGAACATTCTCTTAGATGGAAAAGAAAACACCAAAATGGAGACGTGCAAGAAATCCTGTAATCACATATAATAAGTTAAGTGGATATTATAACTAGACTTAGAATAGCTGCATAGTAGAAAAACGTCTCCTTGGAAATTGTGAAAGAAGAAAACTCATTTTATATCATTTACAGCTAAAAGCGATTTCCACTGAAGAGACAGGAAAAGTGATGATATAAAAGCAAATCCGTGACCGGGAACTATTTATACTACACAACCTCTATTGTATAGTCTGGAGACGCGGCAAGTGATATCATGGATTATATACTCTGTTTATATTAGCTATTACTGCATACACTACAATATAAAACTGCCCCCTATACACAATATAACTACTATACTACTGCCCCTATATACAGGAATATAACCACTATAATCCTGCTCCTATATACAGGAATATAACTACTATAATACTGCTCCTATATACAGGAATATAACTACTATAATACTGCCCCTATATACAGGAATATACTACTATAATACTGCTCCTATATACAAGAATATAACTACTATAATACTGCCCCCCTATATACAGGAATATACTACTATAATACTGCTCCTATGTACAGGAATATAACTACTATAATACTGCTCCTATATACAGGGATATAACTACTATAATACTGCTCCTATATACAGGAATATAACTACTATAATACTGCTCCTATATACAGGAATATAACTACTATAATACTGCCCCCTATATACAGGAATATACTACTATAATACTGCTCCTATATACAGGGATATAACTACTATAATACTGCTCCTATATACAGGGATATACTACTATAATACCGCTCCTATATACAGGAATATACTACTATAATACTGCTCCCTATATACAGGAATATAACTACTATAATACTGCCCCCCTATATACAGGGATATAACTACTATAATACTGCCCCTATATACAGGGATATACTACTATACTACTGCCCCTATATACAGGAATATAACTGCTATAATACTGCCCCTATATACAGGAATATACTACTATAATACTGCTCCTATATACAAGAATATAACTACTATAATACTGCCCCCCTATATACAGGAATATACTACTATAATACTGCTCCTATGTACAGGAATATAACTACTATAATACTGCTCCTATATACAGGGATATAACTACTATAATACTGCTCCTATATACAGGAATATAACTACTATAATACTGCTCCTATATACAGGAATATAACTACTATAATACTGCCCCCTATATACAGGAATATACTACTATAATACTGCTCCTATATACAAGAATATAACTACTATAATACTACTCCCTATATACAGGAATATAACCACTATAATACTGCTCCTATATACAGGGATATAACTACTATAATCCTGCTCCTATATACAGGAATATAACTACTATAATACTGCTCCTATATACAGGAATATAACTACTATAATACTGCTCCTATATACAGGAATATAACTACTATACTACTGCCCCTATATACAGGAATATAACTGCTATAATACTGCCCCTATATACAGGAATATACTACTATAATACTGCTCCTATATACAAGAATATAACTACTATAATACTGCCCCTATATACAGGAATATACTACAATACTGCTCCTATATACAGGAATATAACTACTATAATACTGCTCCCTATATACAGGAATATAACTACTATAATACTGCCCCTATATACAGGAATATAACTACTATAATACTGCCCCTATATACAGGAATATAACTGCTATAATACTGCCCCTATATACAGGAATATAACTGCTATAATACTGCCCCTATATACAGGAATATACTACTATAATACTGCCCCTATATACAGGAATATACTACTATAATACTGCTCCTATATACAGGGATATACTACTATAATACTGCTCCTATATACAGGAATATACTACTATAATACTGCTCCTATATACAGGAATATAACTACTATAATACTGCTCCTATATACAGGAATATAACTACTATAATACTGCTCCCTATATACAGGAATATAACTACTATAATAGTGCTCCTATATACAGGGATATAACTACTATAATACTGCTCCTATATACAGGAATATAACTACTATAATACTGCTCCTATATATAGGAATATAACTACTATAATACTGCTCCTATATACAGGAATATAACTACTATAATGCGGTTCAGGGAAGAAACAGAGTGCTGCACCTCACACCTATGGCTGATACTAGTGCCGCTAGGCTAAATAAAAAACACATCAGAATTTTGTGTATGAATTGATCAAGCCATACTGCCCCATGTACCTCGTGCAGGTATCTGATACACATGGGTCCCTACACTAAGTCCACACCGTGCCAGTCAGTGGCCACCAACCCCGCAGGCGTGCACAGTCAGGGAACGGGGGCCATGGGATATCATATCATGTCATATACAGACACTCTGGTGTTGATTTTTAATATAGGCCTAGCGGCATTAGTGTCAGCCGTGGATGGGATGTGCAGCCGTTCCATTCTCTCCAGTTCGTATAACTACTATAATACTGCCCCCTATATACAGGGATATACTACTATAATACTGCCTCCTATATACAGGAATATAACTACTATAATACTGCTCCTATATACAGGGATATAACTACTATAATACTGCTCCTATATACAGGAATATAACTACTATAATACTGCTCCTATATACAGGAATATAACTACTATAATACTGCCTCCTATATACAGGAATATAACTACTATAATACCGCCCCTATATACAGGAATATAACTACTATAATACCGCCCCTATATACAGGAATATAACTGCTATAATACTGCTCATATATACAGGAATATAACTACTATAATACTGCCTCCTATATACAGGAATATACTACTATAATACTGCTCCTATATACAGGAATATACTACTATAATACTGCTCCTATATACAGGAATATAACTACTATAATACTGCTCCTATATACAGGAATATAACTACTATAATACTGCTCCCTATATACAGGAATATACCTACTATAATACTGCTCCTATATACAGGAATATACTACTATAATACTGCTCCTATATACAGGGATATAACTACTATAATACTGCTCCTATATACAGGGATATAACTACTATAATACTGCTCCTATATACAGGGATATAACTACTATAATACTGCTCCTATATACAGGAATATAACTACTATAATGCGGTTCAGGGAAGAAACAGAGTGCTGCACCTCACACCTATGGCTGATACTAGTGCCGCTAGGCTAAATAAAAAACACATCAGAATTTTGTGTATGAATTGATCAAGCCACACTGCCCCATGTACCTCGTGCCGGTATCTGATACACATGGGTCCCTACACTAAGTCCACACCGTGCCAGTCAGTGGCCACCAACCCCGCAGGCGTGCACAGTCAGGGAACGGGGGCCATGGGATATCATATCATGTCATATACAGACACTCTGGTGTTGATTTTTAATATAGGCCTAGCGGCATTAGTGTCAGCCGTGGATGGGATGTGCAGCCGTTCCATTCTCTCCAGTTCGTATAACTACTATAATACTGCCCCCTATATACAGGGATATACTACTATAATACTGCCTCCTATATACAGGAATATAACTACTATAATACTGCTCCTATATACAGGGATATAACTACTATAATACTGCTCCTATATACAGGAATATAACTACTATAATACTGCTCCTATATACAGGAATATAACTACTATAATACTGCCTCCTATATACAGGAATATAACTACTATAATACCGCCCCTATATACAGGAATATAACTACTATAATACCGCCCCTATATACAGGAATATAACTGCTATAATACTGCTCATATATACAGGAATATAACTACTATAATACTGCCTCCTATATACAGGAATATACTACTATAATACTGCTCCTATATACAGGAATATACTACTATAATACTGCTCCTATATACAGGAATATAACTACTATAATACTGCTCCTATATACAGGAATATAACTACTATAATACTGCTCCCTATATACAGGAATATACCTACTATAATACTGCTCCTATATACAGGAATATACTACTATAATACTGCTCCTATATACAGGGATATAACTACTATAATACTGCTCCTATATAAAGGAATATAACTACTATAATACTGCTCCTATATACAGGAATATAACTACTATAATACTGCTCCTATATACAGGAATATACTACTATAATACTGCTCCTATATACAAGAACATTTGCTTCTGTAAATATAATATTGCACATAATAAACCACATAAACGAGGAGTGATGGGAGACGACACTGAGGAGAGGTGGAGGTGGTGAGAACAAGGAAGAACAAGCAAATTCTGAGCAATAAATATTGTGCATGGCATCCAATAGACCAGGGGGTCCCCAGTGCATGGTGTATATACTTGTATATATGTCTTGTCTGACTGGTTACAGATAGATTAAGGGCCACATGTATCATCCGGCGAATGGATGGTTTTCGGCGGAAAGTGCCGATTTGCGTCTTTTTTTAAGCAAAAATGGCGGATTTGCGAATAAAATATTCGCAAATCGGCACTTTCCGCCGAGTACGCCAGGGGGCGGAGAGTGGGCGGAACGGAGGGCGCGGACTCAGAGTCCGCGCCATTTATCATCCGTTCCGCCAAAATGTACGCCGAAAACCTACTCCAGTCCTCAGCTGGCGTAGGTTTTCGGCGGTGCGCAACGGTGCGCACGGGATTTATGTAGAGGCAGTCCGCCTCTACATAAATCTCCGTAGTGCCGGAGCTGCGGGGGCATTTTTACGTCCAGCGTAAAAAACGCCGGACTTAATAAATGCCTCCCTAAGTGTTTGTGGCTATGGTGAGGTTCATCCTGCAGACTATTGCACTGTTAGTATATGGGATCACACCTCGCTGGATGATGTATGGTAGTTGTACTATGTGAGGTATAGATAAGTCAGCGCTCTGTGGCGAGCAGCCATTGTCTGTGACTGGAGCAGCTGGAGTCTCAGCTATTGTTAGTGACTCTCCTCCGGCACATTCACATCATCTCCTGCAGAGCATCACTCTTCTTCTCAGAAATATTACTGGATCCATTACATAAATCACATGCAGTCTTGGATTGTAGGACCCGGCACTCACCGATGATATACTTCTTCAATCTTTAATCTTTATTCAATAAAGCTCATAGGAGCCCCTCAATGGCTGGAGCCTAGACTAGATAAGCTCATAAGAGCCTCTCACTGGCCTGAGCCTAGACTAGATAAGCTCATAAGAGCCTCTCACTGGCCTGAGCCTAGACTAGATAAGCTCATAAGAGCCTCTCACTGGCCTGAGCCTAGACTAGATAAAGCACATAGGAGCCTCTCAATGGTCTGAGCCTAGACTAGATAAGCTCATAAGAGCCTCTCACTGGCCTGAGCCTAGACTAGATAAGCTCATAAGAGCCTCTCAGTGGCCTGAGCCTAGACTAGATAAAGCACATAGGAGCCTCTCAATGGTCTGAGCCTAGACTAGATAAAGCACATAGGAGCCTCTCAATGGCCTGAGCCTAGACTAGATAAAGCACATAGGAGCCTCTCAATGGTCTGAGCCTAGACTAGATAAGCTGATAGCAGTCCCTCACTTGCCTGAGCCTGAACTAGACAAGCTAGCAGGAGTCTCTCCCTAACTTGTGCCACAACTAAATAAGCTCAGAAGAGCCTTGCACTGGCCTGAGCCTAGACTAGACTGGTTTATTCTAGGCCCCTGGAGCCTAGAAAGTAGGGAGTGGATCACTGCGACAGAAGGGAGTGGATCGATGTGACAGAAGGGAGGGGATCGATGTGACAGAAGGGAGGGGATCACCGTGATAGAAGGGAGGGGATCAATGTGACAGAAGGGAGGGGATCGCCGTGACAGAAGGGAGGGGATCGCCGTGACAGAAGGGAGGGGATCGCCGTGACAGAAGGGAGGGGATCGCCGTGACAGAAGGGAGGGGATCGCCGTGACAGAAGGGAGGGGATCGCCGTGACAGAAGGGAGGGGATCCCTGTGTCAGTAGGGAGGGGATCACTGTGTCAGTAGGGAGGGGATCACTGTGTCAGTAGGGAGGGGATCACTGTGTCAGTAGGGAGGGGATCACTGTGACAGAAGGGAGGGGATCACTGTGTCAGTATGGAGGGGATCACTGTGACAGAAGGGAGGGGATCCCTGTGACAGAAGGGAGAATATCACTGTGATAGAAGGGAGGGGATCAATGTGACAGAAGGGAGGGGATCGCTGTGACAGAAGGGAGAATATCGCTGTGATAGAAGGGAGAGGATCACTGTGTCAGTAGGGAGGGGATCCCTGTGACAGAAGGGAGGGGATCGCTGTGATAGAAGGGAGGGGATCCCTGTGACAGAAGGGAGGGGATCGCTGTGACAGAAGGGAGGGGATCAATGTGATAGAAGGGAGGGGATCGCTGTGATAGAAGGGAGGGGATCCCTGTGACAGAAGGGAGGGGATCAATGTGACAGAAGGGAGAATATCGCTGTGATAGAAGGGAGGGGATCCCTGTGACAGAAGGGAGGGGATCAATGTGATAGAAGGGAGGGGATCACTGTGATAGAAGGGAGGGGATCCCTGTGACAGAAGGGAGGGGATCAATGTGATAGAAGGGAGGGGATCGCTGTGACAGAAGGGAGGGGATCAATGTGATAGAAGGGAGGGGATCGCTGTGATAGAAGGGAGGGGATCCCTGTGACAGAAGGGAGGGGATCGCTGTGACAGAAGGGAGGGGATCAATGTGACAGAAGGGAGGGGATCGCCGTGATAGAAGGGAGGGGATCACTGTGTCAGTAGGGAGGGGATCAATGTGACAGAAGGGAGGGGATCAATGTGACAGAAGGGAGGGGATCGCTGTGACAGAAGGGAGGGGATCACTGTGATAGAAGGGAGGGGATCCCTGTGACAGAAGGGAGGGGATCGCCGTGACAGAAGGGAGGGGATCAATGTGATAGAAGGGAGGGGATCCCTGTGACAGAAGGGAGGGGATCGCTGTGACAGAAGGAAGGGGATCAATGTGACAGAAGGGAGGGGATCGCCGTGCCAGAAGGGAGGGGATCGCCGTGACAGAAGGGAGGGGATCGCCGTGACAGAAGGGAGGGGATCCCTGTGACAGAAGGGAGGGGATCCCTGTGACAGAAGGGAGGGGATCACTGTGTCAGTAGGGAGGGGATCACTGTGTCAGTAGGGAGGGGATCACTGTGACAGAAGGGAGGGGATCGCTGTGACAGAAGGGAGGGGATCCCTGTGACAGAAAGGAGGGGATCGCTGTGACAGAAGGGAGGGGATCCCTGTGACAGAAGGGAGGGGATCGCTGTGATAGAAGGGAGGGGATCGCTGTGACAGAAGGGAGGGGATCGCCGTGCCAGAAGGGAGGGGATCGCCGTGACAGAAGGGAGGGGATCCCTGTGACAGAAAGGAGGGGATCACTGTGTCAGTATGGAGGGGATCACTGTGACAGAAGGGAGGGGATCGCTGTGACAGAAGGGAGGGGATCCCTGTGACAGAAGGGAGGGGATCGCTGTGACAGAAGGGAGGGGATCCCTGTGACAGAAGGGAGGGGATCGCTGTGATAGAAGGGAGGGGATCGCTGTGACAGAAGGGAGGGGATCGCTGTGCCAGAAGGGAGGGGATCGCCGAGACAGAAGGGAGGGGATCCCTGTGACAGAAGGGAGGGGATCACTGTGTCAGTATGGAGGGGATCACTGTGACAGAAGGGAGAATATCGCTGTGACAGAAGGGAGGGGATCAATGTGACAGAAGGGAGGGGATCACTGTGTCAGTAGGGAGGGGATCACTGTGTCAGTAGGGAGGGGATCACTGTGTCAGTAGGGAGGGGATCACTGTGACAGAAGGGAGGGGATCCCTGTGACAGAAGGGAGAATATCGCTGTGATAGAAGGGAGGGGATCAATGTGACAGAAGGGAGGGGATCACTGTGTCAGTAGGGAGGGGATCACTGTGTCAGTAGGGAGGGGATCACTGTGTCAGTAGGGAGGGGATCACTGTGACAGAAGGGAGGGGATCGCCATGACAGAAGGGAGGGGATCCCTGTGACAGAAGGGAGGGGATCGCTGTGACAGAAGGGAGGGGATCCCTGTGACAGAAGGGAGGGGATCGCTGTGACAGAAGGGAGGGGATCGCTGTGACAGAAGGGAGGGGATCCCTGGATCACTGTGACAGAAGGGAGGGGATCAATGTGACAGAAGGGAGGGGATCGCCATGACAGAAGGGAGGGGATCCCTGTGACAGAAGGGAGGGGATCGCTGTGACAGAAGGGAGGGGATCCCTGTGACAGAAGGGAGGGGATCGCTGTGACAGAAGGGAGGGGATCGCTGTGACAGAAGGGAGGGGATCACTGTGTCAGAAGGGAGGGGATCCCTGTGACAGAAGGGAGGGGATCCCTGTGACAGAAGGGAGGGGATCGCTGTGACAGAAGGGAGGGGATCGCTGTGACAGAAGGGAGGGGATCCCTGTGATAGAAGGGAGGGGATCCCTGTGACAGAAGGGAGGGGATCAATGTGACAGAAGGGAGGGGATCGCCGTGACAGAAGGGAGGGGATCGCCGTGACAGAAGGGAGGGGATCGCCGTGACAGAAGGGAGGGGATCGCCGTGATAGAAGGGAGGGGATCCCTGTGACAGAAGGGAGGGGATCCCTGGATCACTGTGACAGAAGGGAGGGGATCAATGTGACAGAAGGGAGGGGATCGCCATGACAGAAGGGAGGGGATCCCTGTGACAGAAGGGAGGGGATCGCTGTGACAGAAGGGAGGGGATCCCTGTGACAGAAGGGAGGGGATCGCTGTGACAGAAGGGAGGGGATCGCTGTGACAGAAGGGAGGGGATCACTGTGTCAGAAGGGAGGGGATCCCTGTGACAGAAGGGAGGGGATCCCTGTGACAGAAGGGAGGGGATCGCTGTGACAGAAGGGAGGGGATCGCTGTGACAGAAGGGAGGGGATCCCTGTGAGGGGATCCCTGTGACAGAAGGGAGGGGATCAATGTGACAGAAGGGAGGGGATCGCCGTGACAGAAGGGAGGGGATCGCCGTGACAGAAGGGAGGGGATCGCCGTGACAGAAGGGAGGGGATCGCCGTGATAGAAGGGAGGGGATCAATGTGACAGAAGGGAGGGGATCGCCGTGACAGAAGGGAGGGGATCGCCGTGATAGAAGGGAGGGGATCGCCGTGACAGAAGGGAGGGGATCGCCGTGACAGAAGGGAGGGGATCACTGTGAGAGAAGGGAGGGGATCCCTGTGACAGAAGGGAGGGGATCGCCGTGCCAGAAGGGAGGGGATCGCCGTGATAGAAGGGAGGGGATCACTGTGTCAGTAGGGAGGGGATCACTGTTTCAGTAGGGAGGGGATCCCTGTGTCAGTAGGGAGGGGATCACTGTGTCAGTAGGGAGGGGATCCCTGTGTCAGTAGGGAGGGGATCACTGTGTCAGTAGGGAGGGGATCCCTGTGTCAGTAGGGAGGGGATCACTGTGTCAGTAGGGAGGGGATCACTGTGTCAGTAGGGAGGGGATCACTGTGTCAGTAGGGAGGGGATCACTGTGTCAGAAGGAATGGATGGCTGCTTTTCCAGAATCTGGGTGTAACAACTACAATTCCAGCCCTATTGGCCACCACCCAGCTTTCCCGGAGGCAGATGGAGTGAGAGGAAGACTTATGGGTAAGATATGATACAGCCCTATAGACAAGTATCACATTTACCATGCAGGACTCTAGGACAGCCGGGTGATGAAGAACAAATATGGCAGCTGTCACCCATGATAAGGCCAACGATACGATTTTACCTACCTGCACCGTACCTGTATGACTACATATATATACGCCTCTTGCTCAGAAGCTCCAGCACATTAGAGAGTCCCTGATAGGGTTAACTTATAGTTGGACCATTTCTTACCTTGGAAAACTTCTGATATGACACTAGAAAGAATGTTTTGTCTCAAGAACTATTTCCCTCAGAGACATGTTTATCAGCGTTCAAGGCCATTCTCAGAGGAAAGCTGCCTGTCTGTTACAGTGGGAATAATGTGAAAGTATCATTGCACAGAATGTATTGTTCTAACCTTTTTGAATAATAATAATGAATACTAATATAGATGCCATTGCGCATGACTGAATATCTAAATCACTAGCACCGCCTCATCTATGTCTTATTAGCATTTGTTACCACCCTATATTTTATCTGTCTATAAAATGTGATGACCATAATAAAACTTGGGCCATTTTCTCCAGGCTTATAATCATGATACATTGTCTTATCTGTGTCCATGACGTATAAGTAACGAGCTGGTAATACTGCAGGATTCCAACTCTAGATATAATTATAAAACCATCCTTTACCTGGGTTTTTGGCTTCTCTCCATAGAGAGAGGTCAACATATAAATTTAACCTTAACACCCATGATGCGGAGGAGGATGATCCAAAGAATTCTATTTCCTCATTGCGCCCAGAGTCTCCTGGGAATGACGCCGCCATATGTCATGGACTGTGTGCGGTAGAATTGACGGCGCAGATTGTAGATGCCTCCCTAGCACCTGCAGACTATTCCTCTTAACATGATGGTGGAAGGAGCCCGAATCCCTCCGATCAGTGTGGTGTAATAATCTGCAGAGTTCAGGATCTAAGCTTATATAACGTTCCAGAGTGTGAGGGCCTACAAAATGGTGCCATACAGCGCTCCTATACATATACATAACACTGCCATACAGCGCTCATATACATATACATAATACTGCCATACAGTGCTCATATACATACATAACACTGCAATACAGCGCTCCTATACATATACATAACACTGCCATACAGCGCTCATATACATATACATAACACTGCCATACAGCGCTCATATACATACATATACATAACACTGCCATACAGCGCTCCTATACATATACATAACACTGCCATACAGCGCTCATATACATATACATAACACTGCCATACAGCGCTCATATACATACATATACATAACACTGCCATACAGCGCTCCTATACATACATATACATAACACTGCCATACAGCGCTCCTATACATACATATACATAACACTGCCATACAGCGCTCCTATACATACATACACATAACACTGCCACACAGTGCTCATATACATACATATACATAACACTGCCATACAGCGCTCCTATACATATACATAACACTGCCATACAGCGCTCCTATACATACATATACATAACACTGCCATACAGTGCTCATATACATACATAACACTGCCATACAGTGCTCATATACATACATAACACTGCCACACAGTGCTCATATACATACATATACATAACACTGCCATACAGCGCTCATATACATACATATACATAACACTGCCATACAGTGCTCCTATACATACATAACACTGCCATACAGCGCTCCTATACATATACATAACACTGCCATACAGCGCTCATATACATATACATAACACTGCCATACAGCGCTCCTATACATACATATACATAACACTGCCATACAGCGCTCCTATACATATACATAACACTGCCATACAGCGCTCCTATACATATACATAACACTGCCATACAGCGCTCCTATACATATACATATTACTGCCATACAGCGCTCCTATACATACATATACATAACACTGCCATACAGCGCTCCTATACATATACATAACACTGCCATACAGCGCTCATATACATATACATAACACTGCCATACAGCGCTCCTATACATACATATACATAACACTGCCATACAGCGCTCCTATACATATACATAACACTGCCATACAGCGCTCCTATACATATACATAACACTGCCATACAGTGCTCCTATACATATACATAACACTGCCATACAGCGCTCCTATACATATACATAACACTGCCATACAGCGCTCCTATACATATACATAACACTGCCATACAGTGCTCCTATACATATACATAACACTGCCATACAGCGCTCCTATACATATACATAACACTGCCATACAGCGCTCCTATACATATACATAACACTGCCATACAGCGCTCCTATACATACATATACATAACACTGCCTTTTCCAATACTGCCATACATTACCACAATGTCTATATACCAGTACCATACAGTGCTGACATAACACTGCCATACACTCCCCATATCATATGGCTATACAGTAAGGACATAACACAGTGGCACCATGATGTGGCGGCATGCGGAGGGGGCAGCTACCGTGGTGTCCGCCGGGACCTGTCTGCTATCCCGCTCACCCCTCCCCCTCCTCAGTATTTCAGCTCCAGCAGGGAGGTGGTGATGACTGACAGCCGGCCCAGCAGAACCTATTTCTAGCTCCCAATTTGGAGGTGTTCCTGAAAGAAAACAATAAAGTTGCAGCAGATGCTATTGAGGTGGCGAAGTGTGTAGCGCTCTGCACCGCGCCCCTGCGGCTCCTCTTTATTCTCCTGTATAAGCCGCTCTCCCAGAGAACAATCACCAATACAAGGAGGCTGATTACTGCTCCAGGAATAGAGGCAATACAGAGCGCCCCCTACAGTCACCACAGAGCGCTCTCCTCTCTGTCTCTTATAGTTACTCCCCTCCTCCACTCTCATTTATTCTAACTTCTTATTCTCTCTTTTCTCTCCAGACTCCCGTCTCTCTCTCATTTCTCTTTGTGCCTCACTCCTGTCTCTCTCTCTCTCTGTTCTCTTTCTCACTCCTGTCCCTCCTCTCTCTTTCATGTCTCTCTCTGTCTCAGTCCCGTCTCTCCTCTCTCTCTCTGTCTCAGTCCCGTCTCTCCTCTCTCCTCTCTCTCTCTGTCTCAGTCCCGTCTCTCCTCTCTCATGTCTCTCTCTGTCTCAGTCCCGTCTCTCCTCTCTCCTCTCTCTCTCTGTCTCAGTCCCGTCTCTCATGTCTCTCTCTGTCTCAGTCCCGTCTCTCCTCTCTCATGTCTCTCTCTGTCTCAGTCCCGTCTCTCCTCTCTCATGTCTCTCTCTGTCTCAGTCCCGTCTCTCCTCTCTCATGTCTCTCTCTGTCTCAGTCCCGTCTCTCCTCTCTCATGTCTCTCTCTGTCTCAGTCCCGTCTCTCCTCTCTCATGTCTCTCTCTGTCTCAGTCCCGTCTCTCCTCTCTCATGTCTCTCTGTCTCAGTCCCGTCTCTCCTCTCTCATGTCTCTCTCTGTCTCAGTCCCGTCTCTCCTCTCTCATGTCTCTCTCTGTCTCAGTCCCGTCTCTCCTCTCTCATGTCTCTCTCTGTCTCAGTCCCGTCTCTCCTCTCTCATGTCTCTCTCTGTCTCAGTCCCGTCTCTCCTCTCTCATGTCTCTCTGTCTCAGTCCCGTCTCTCCTCTCTCATGTCTCTCTCTGTCTCAGTCCCGTCTCTCCTCTCTCATGTCTCTCTGTCTCAGTCCCGTCTCTCCTCTCTCTCTCTGTCTCAGTCCCGTCTCTCCTCTCTCATGTCTCTCTCTGTCTCAGTCCCGTCTCTCCTCTCTCATGTCTCTCTCTGTCTCAGTCCCGTCTCTCCTCTCTCATGTCTCTCTCTGTCTCAGTCCCGTCTCTCCTCTCTCTCTCTGTCTCAGTCCCGTCTCTCCTCTCTCATGTCTCTCTCTGTCTCAGTCCCGTCTCTCCTCTCTCTCTCTGTCTCAGTCCCGTCTCTCCTCTCTCATGTCTCTCTCTGTCTCAGTCCCGTCTCTCCTCTCTCTCTCTGTCTCTGTCCCGTCTCTCCTCTCTCATGTCTCTCTCTGTCTCAGTCCCGTCTCTCCTCTCTCTCTCTGTCTCAGTCCCGTCTCTCCTCTCTCATGTCTCTCTCTGTCTCAGTCCCGTCTCTCCTCTCTCATGTCTCTCTCTGTCTCAGTCCCGTCTCTCCTCTCTCATGTCTCTCTCTGTCTCAGTCCCGTCTCTCCTCTCTCATGTCTCTCTCTCTCAGTCCCGTCTCTCCTCTCTCATGTCTCTCTCTGTCTCAGTCCCGTCTCTCCTCTCTCATGTCTCTCTGTCTCAGTCCCGTCTCTCCTCTCTCTCTCTGTCTCAGTCCCGTCTCTCCTCTCTCATGTCTCTCTCTGTCTCAGTCCCGTCTCTCCTCTCTCTCTCTGTCTCAGTCCCGTCTCTCCTCTCTCATGTCTCTCTCTGTCTCAGTCCCGTCTCTCCTCTCTCATGTCTCTCTCTGTCTCAGTCCCGTCTCTCCTCTCTCATGTCTCTCTCTGTCTCAGTCCCGTCTCTCCTCTCTCTCTCTGTCTCAGTCCCGTCTCTCCTCTCTCATGTCTCTCTCTGTCTCAGTCCCGTCTCTCCTCTCTCTGTCTCAGTCCCGTCTCTTCTCTCTCATGTCTCTCTCTGTCTCAGTCCCGTCTCTCCTCTCTCATGTCTCTCTCTGTCTCAGTCCCGTCTCTCCTCTCTCATGTCTCTCTCTGTCTCAGTCCCGTCTCTCCTCTCTCATGTCTCTCTCTGTCTCAGTCCCGTCTCTCCTCTCTCATGTCTCTCTCTGTCTCAGTCCCGTCTCTCCTCTCTCATGTCTCTCTCTGTCTCAGTCCCGTCTCTCCTCTCTCATGTCTCTCTCTGTCTCAGTCCCGTCTCTCCTCTCTCATGTCTCTCTCTGTCTCAGTCCCGTCTCTCCTCTCTCATGTCTCTCTCTGTCTCAGTCCCGTCTCTCCTCTCTCATGTCTCTCTCTGTCTCAGTCCCGTCTCTCCTCTCTCATGTCTCTCTCTGTCTCAGTCCCGTCTCTCCTCTCTCATGTCTCTCTCTGTCTCAGTCCCGTCTCTCCTCTCTCATGTCTCTCTCTGTCTCAGTCCCGTCTCTCCTCTCTCATGTCTCTCTGTCTCAGTCCCGTCTCTCCTCTCTCATGTCTCTCTCTGTCTCAGTCCCGTCTCTCCTCTCTCATGTCTCTCTGTCTCAGTCCCGTCTCTCCTCTCTCTCTCTGTCTCAGTCCCGTCTCTCCTCTCTCATGTCTCTCTCTGTCTCAGTCCCGTCTCTCCTCTCTCATGTCTCTCTCTGTCTCAGTCCCGTCTCTCCTCTCTCATGTCTCTCTCTGTCTCAGTCCCGTCTCTCCTCTCTCTCTCTGTCTCAGTCCCGTCTCTCCTCTCTCATGTCTCTCTCTGTCTCAGTCCCGTCTCTCCTCTCTCATGTCTCTCTCTGTCTCAGTCCCGTCTCTCCTCTCTCATGTCTCTCTGTCTCAGTCCCGTCTCTCCTCTCTCTCTCTGTCTCAGTCCCGTCTCTCCTCTCTCATGTCTCTCTCTGTCTCAGTCCCGTCTCTCCTCTCTCATGTCTCTCTCTGTCTCAGTCCCGTCTCTCCTCTCTCATGTCTCTCTCTGTCTCAGTCCCGTCTCTCCTCTCTCTCTCTGTCTCAGTCCCGTCTCTCCTCTCTCATGTCTCTCTCTGTCTCAGTCCCGTCTCTCCTCTCTCTCTCTGTCTCAGTCCCGTCTCTCCTCTCTCATGTCTCTCTCTGTCTCAGTCCCGTCTCTCCTCTCTCTCTCTGTCTCAGTCCCGTCTCTCCTCTCTCATGTCTCTCTCTGTCTCAGTCCCGTCTCTCCTCTCTCATGTCTCTCTCTGTCTCAGTCCCGTCTCTCCTCTCTCATGTCTCTCTCTGTCTCAGTCCCGTCTCTCCTCTCTCATGTCTCTCTCTCTCTCAGTCCCGTCTCTCCTCTCTCATGTCTCTCTCTGTCTCAGTCCCGTCTCTCCTCTCTCATGTCTCTCTGTCTCAGTCCCGTCTCTCCTCTCTCTCTCTGTCTCAGTCCCGTCTCTCCTCTCTCATGTCTCTCTCTGTCTCAGTCCCGTCTCTCCTCTCTCTCTCTGTCTCAGTCCCGTCTCTCCTCTCTCATGTCTCTCTCTGTCTCAGTCCCGTCTCTCCTCTCTCATGTCTCTCTCTGTCTCAGTCCCGTCTCTCCTCTCTCATGTCTCTCTCTGTCTCAGTCCCGTCTCTCCTCTCTCTCTCTGTCTCAGTCCCGTCTCTCCTCTCTCATGTCTCTCTCTGTCTCAGTCCCGTCTCTCCTCTCTCATGTCTCTCTCTGTCTCAGTCCCGTCTCTCCTCTCTCATGTCTCTCTCTGTCTCAGTCCCGTCTCTCCTCTCTCATGTCTCTCTCTGTCTCAGTCCCGTCTCTTCTCTCTCATGTCTCTCTCTGTCTCAGTCCCGTCTCTCCTCTCTCATGTCTCTCTCTGTCTCAGTCCCGTCTCTCCTCTCTCATGTCTCTCTCTGTCTCAGTCCCGTCTCTCCTCTCTCATGTCTCTGTCTCACGTTCTCTCCCTCTCCCTGTATCTCTGAGCCTTCTCTGCCTACTTTTTCTCTTTACCTTCTCTTTTTTTTTGTCTTTTCCACCCTCTTCTGTTTTCTCTCTTCCTTCTTTTTTCTACTTCTCTGTTTCTTCTCTCTTCCTTCTCTCTCTACCTTCTCTCCATCTACCTCATTGTAAGGCTCCTTTTATACTCACAGATAAATCGCTTAAGCACTTGTTTAGCGAACAACAAAGTGATGATTTTTCTTTTACACGTTTAGATGAGAAGATAAATTGCTACAAAAAGTCATTAATGCGATCGTTATAACGTTTGTCTATATTCTATGAATATTCGATATTGCGTCCGTATCTATATAACGTGACCAGTGAGGGTTTACACTGAATGATTTTGAGGTCAGCCAAATAGATGCGATCAACAAAATACAAACAATTTTCCATTTGTAGTTTGATCGTTGCTGCGTTTACAACAGAAGATTATTGCTTAAATTCAAATGATTTAATGATTTTTTGCACGATAATCAGACTGCGTAAAGGCCCTTAAGAGAGCGGCAGATGTCTCGCAGTGACTGTTCTTTAAGGCCCTATTCCACTGCCGATAATCGTACCGTGGAATAAAAGGCAACGATCAGCCGACATTGTTCATGTCGGCTGATCGGTGCAGTCATTTGTTTTTCAGCATGTTGCCATCGCCCTGTGGGATAGGAGCGGCGGCAGCAGACCGCCATTATCCTCTATGGGCTGCCCGGGCGATCTATCGATCACCCGGGCAGTCCCCCCGCAGCTCCCAGCGGCCCCCCACCTGCACTCACCCGCTCTCTGCTGCCATGTGGCATAGCGGTGTTAGTGAGCGGGGAACAAGGAGCAAACGAGCACTAATAGTCGCCCCGTGGAATAGGGTCTTTACACTATAAAGGTCTGCACCACCATCATCATCTCACACTTATCTCTGGTCAACTGATCTACATTTATCTCTGTTCTCTTCCATTTCTCTCCTATCCTTCTATATCTTTATCTTCTTATTCTATGTCTTTCCCTCTTTCCTCTCTTTATTCACTTTATCTCTCTCTTCCTCTTCCCTCTCTTTTTTCTTTCCCTCTTCTACCCTTCTCTTCCTCTTCTCTCTCTTTTTTCTTTTCCTCTTCTACCCTTCTCTTCCTCTTCCCTCTCTTTTTTCTCTCCCTCTTCTACCCTTCTCTTCCTCTTTCCTTCTTACTCCAGCTGCTTCTTCCTTCCGTCTCTCTCTTTATTCATGCCATGTCTCTCCTTCTTCCTTCACTCTCTCTTCCATACCTCTTTTCCCTCTCACTCTTCATATTCTCTCTTCCTCTCTTCACTTTCTTATTCCCTCTTTCTTCACCTTCTTCTCTCTTCCAATCATTTCCTTCCTTCACTCTTTTCCATCCTTTTCTCTCTTCTCTTCCTTTCTCTCAGCCTTTCCATCATTCTCTCTTCCTTCAATGTCTCTCCCTCTCTTGCCTCTGTTTCTCTTCTTGCTGCCTCTTGCCCCCTCTCTCTTCCTCTTCTGTTACTTCTTTTTAAGCTCCTTCTTCTCATTTCCTTTTCCCTCTCTCCCCCCTCTCTTCTCCTTTCTCTCGTCTTGCTCTCCTCTTCTCTCTTCCTTCCCTTGTTTTGCTCTCTTCTCCCTTCCTTCTTGCGTCTTGCTCTCCTTCTCTTGGCTTGCTTTCCTCTTCTCTCTTCCTAATTTCTCTACTTTTGCTCTCCTCTTCTCTCTTCCTTCCCTTGTTTTGCTCTCTTCTCCCTTCCTTCTTGCATCTTGCTCCCCTTCTCTCTTCTTGCTCTCCTCTTCTCTTTCTTCTCTCGTCTTGCTCTGCTCTTATCTCTTCCTTCCTTCTTGCATTGCATCTTGCTCCCCTTCTCTCTACCTTCCCTCATCTTGCTCTCCTCTTCTCTCATCTTGCTCTCCTCTTTTCTCTTGTCTTGCTCGCCTCTTCTCTCTTCCTTCCTTCTTGCATCGCGTCTTGTTCCCCTTCTCTCTTCCTTCCCTCGTCTTGCTCTTCTCTTGTCTTGCTCTCCTCTTCTCTCTTCCTCCTTTATCGTCTTGCTCTCCTCTTCTCTCTTTATTCCTTCCTCTTTTTCCCCCTCCTCCCTTCTCCTCTTTTCTACTCACTTCATGCTTTCTAAATTTAGGGCGGGACGGAAGAAGGAGCAGACAAAGTTTTGTTGATACAGCACAGAAGGTTCAGTCTGTCATATATTTTTTCCACATTTACATCCCATCCATTTCTTTGAAGAGGAGCTGCAGTTGTGACCCCAGACCATGGACTGGAGAGGCGCTGTTTCTGGAAGACATAGGCCATGGTTTCCTTTCAGTAAAATAAAACTGTGGGTGTGCTTTATATTTCCCTACAGACGCTACAACATTAGTAAGGTGGGCCCTTCACTCCATCACTGTGTGGAGTGGCAGGCATTGTGTCCTCCAGTGCTGTGGGGTTTTCTTACACAGACCCTTTTACTACAGTACCATTTCCCTGCCGGTGTCATGCAGCTGCCTATTCGGCCATGTCCTCAGGCTCCACTCTCCATTTACCACGTTAATGCACTTATCTGGATCATCCACTTGTCGGCCCCTTCCTGCTCCAGGGCCCCATAAACTATTGTAGGGAAAAAGCTTCACTGTGAACAAACTGAACAGAAACCTGTGATGGCATCCAGTAATGAATTGGTCTTCCTAGATTCCCCCCTCCTCCGATGAATCATTGCGCCTCCTGGAGGGTTTGTTCATTAATGCAGAGACAATAGGTTTCTGTGAGGACTGGTCAGAGAGTGGACCTGCTTCATCAGTCACAGGGAGTGCTGAAGGTGATGGCGCAAAGGTGTATAGACATCTGATATCTGGGAGGCAGTTCTGGATAGAACATATAATAAAACATTCAGCAATACTGCAAGTTTTCTACTCCAGTCACCCCCAAAGCTGCGGAAGAGTTGAACCATTCTCCTGTAGATCTGCAGCTCAGGCACCGTTTAGCTTTTAGGTCACTTATCGGATGGTAACATCTGTCTCCAAAGCCATCAGAGTTCTGAATGAATCCTTCATGTGCTCATTGTAATCAATAAATACCATAGACCCACAATAATACCACTATGGCCACGGTTAGATGTTGTATTCTTGTTAAGAGAAAGCAAAGATAATGGGTTTGCACTCTGTTCACAAGCAAAACCAGACAGTTTCCAACATGAAACAGGCTATGCCAAGATGGCCGCAAGCATCATCCAGCGCTACAAAAACATGGCCACTTTTCCCCCTACTGTTGTCTCCAGTTCAAGTGCAGTTTGCAATTAAGCTCCATTTACTTCAATGGAACTGAGTTTCAAAACCCCACCCAAACTGGAGACAACAGTAGAGGGAATGTGGCCATGTTTTTGTAGCGCTGGAGAACCATTTCAATGCAGAAAGTCTCCCTCCTCTCCCTCAGCGCTAGGATGCCTCTACCTATAGAAAGTCAGAGAATTTTCATTGTGATGTACACAGGCAAAGCTGAAAAGAAACAGGCTACACCAAGATGGCGGATAACAGTGGTGGTGGGGTTTTTAGAATGAGGATGGCCCCCTGTAACGCCCATATATTCTGTTAGAGTATACGGTGGAATCTTTATATTGTGGGGACTGGAGGAGGGATGGCCCCCTGTAACACCCATATGTTTTGTAAGGGTATAAACACACACACTGTATACGCAGCGTATTTACTGCTGCGATACGCAGCAAATTAGATCTAAAAAACTGAACACAGCATCAAGTCTTCACCATCAAATCTGCTGCAGATCTGCTGCGTATCTGCTGCATATACTGTGTGCGTGTTCGTACCCTTAGAGTATATGGGGGGCCGGAGTAGGGACGGCCCATCTGTTACGCTCAGTGATGAGTCTTGGGGAGGGGGGTTCTTAACCTGTTTGGTGGCCGCAGTCTATCTTTTAAACTTGCTGTAGTGTGAAGAGTTAACCAAGTGTCACTCCCCTGGGATCAGTCATCTTCATTGTTCCCAGTTTAGTGAATTTGCACACAAGGCGATACACCTGCGCCGGGATAATTACCGGCTCCAGTGCCCAGGATTTCACCGCCATAGATCCTTTCAAGAATATCCGCCTGCCGAGAACACTTCAGGGGAATTACAGACATGAAATAAACTTGGACTTAATTGCCTTCAGAAGCGACTGGTGTCTCTCGCCACCGCCGCCGCTCTCACTGACGGATTGTCCTGAAATATTCTGATAACGAATCAGAGAATTAACCACGATTAAAGGAGCCGTACAGGATGGGGGAAAACATGGCAGCTTTCTTCTAGAAACAGCACCACTCCTGCCCACATATTGGACATGGTATTGTACTAGACATCAGTCTGGTTTACAGAGGATGGTCTAGACCTCACATAACCTAAAGAAAGGGGTGGCGCTCTTCGTGGAAGAAAGCAGCCATGTCTCTCTAATCCTGGATATATAACTGGACCCCCCCCCCTTTAAACAATGAGATGTGCAGAGCTTCTCCATGGCACCGCCAAAGGTCAGAGCGCAGCGTGATCTGTTATAAGAGCCGTAAAGCGTCGCACACAGGGCCTATACCTCTCGAGTTCACTGTCTGACATTTACAGGAGCTAAATGGTGAGGACAACAATGGAATGTGCGCAGGCGCATACGCGGGAGCGCGGGGCCCGACCCCGATACGGATTATTTCTCTTTCCTCTAAGATAACAGGAGACGGCAGAGATGTAAAAGAGCGATGAGAATCCATTACACTCCTCCAGCAGAATCTTTTAGAATATCAACGACGTCCCGCAGGTCCCCTCACTGTGGGAGGTAATGTCACCAGTAATTCTCCCTCCGCAGCTGCTCAGACGAATCCCTCACAGTCACATGACCAACGCTGAGAGAGCGGCAGGTGGACGCCAAGTCCCATGTCTGATCCTACACAGGTCACAAACATGGAAGCTATCGCAGACCAGTGTCCTGGAGAGACCCTACAATGCCCAGCACCCCTACATGAGAGAGAAACATGGCTTTGTTCCTACTGAGTGTTCTGGATCAGCAATAGAATGCCAGAACTACAGTAATGGACTGACAAATGGTGAGAGCATACAGAAGAGGAAGCACAGAGGGATATATATATATATATATGTATTGAGGTCACAGCTGCCAGTATTCCCAGATAGTAATATGGAGGGGCAAGACAGGAGCATTCAGCCACTGACCACCTACAGGGGGCACAGGGGAGAAGACAGGAGCATTCAGCCACTGACCACCTACAGGGGGTGCAGGGGAGAAGACAGGAGCATTCAGCCACTGACCACCTACAGGGGGTGCAGGGGAGAAGACAGGAGCATTCAGCCACTGACCACCTACAGGGGGCACAGCAGAGAAGACAAGAGCATTCAGCCACTGACCACCTACAGGGGGCGCAGGGGAGAAGACAGGAGCATTCAGCCACTGACCACCTACAGGGGGCACAGGGGAGAAGACAGGAGCATTCAGCCACTGACCAGGGGGCACAGGGGAGAAGACAGGAGCATTCAGCCACTGACCACCTACAGGGGGTGCAGGGGAGAAGACAGGAGCATTCAGCCACTGACCACCTACAGGGGGCGCAGGGGAGAAGACAGGAGCATTCAGCCACGGACCACCTAAAGGGGGGCGCAGGGGAGAAGACAGGAGCATTCAGCCACTGACCACCTACAGGGGGCGCAGCAGAGAAGACAGGAGCATTCAGCCACTGACCACCTACAGGGGGCGCAGCAGAGAAGACAGGAGCATTCAGCCACTGACCACCTACAGGGGGCGCAGCAGAGAAGACAGGAGCATTCATCCACTGACCACCTACAGGGGGCGCAGCAGAGAAGACAGGAGCATTCAGCCACTGACCACCTACAGGGGGCGCAGCAGAGAAGACAGGAGCATTCAGCCACTGACCACCTACAGGGGGCGCAGCAGAGAAGACAGGAGCATTCAGCCACTGACCATCTACAGGGGGCGCAGCAGAGAAGACAGGAGCATTCAGCCACTGACCACCTACAGGGGGCGCAGCAGAGAAGACAGGAGCATTCAGCCACTGACCACCTACAGGGGGCGCAGGGGTGAAGACAGGAGCATTCAGCCACTGACCACCTACAGGGGGCGCAGCAGAGAAGACAGGAGCATTTAGCCACTGACCACCTACAGGGGGCACAGGGGAGAAGACAGGAGCATTCAGCCACTGACCACCTACAGGGGGCGCAGCAGAGAAGACAGGAGCATTCAGCCACTGACCACCTACAGGGGGCACAGGGGAGAAGACAGGAGCATTCAGCCACTGACCATCTACAGGGGGCGCAGCAGAGAAGACAGGAGCATTCAGCCACTGACCACCTACAGGGGGCGCAGGGGTGAAGACAGGAGCATTCAGCCACTGACTACCTACAGGGGGCACAGCAGGAGGGGCAGCGGAAAAGACAGGAGCACTCAGCCACTGACCACCTGCAGGGGGCGCAGCAGAGAAGACAGGACTAAGGGCCCTATTACACCGGACGATTATTGTTCAGATTATCGTTAAATCGTTCGAATCTAAACGATAATTGTTCGGTTGAAATGCAGTTAACAATTAACGACCGAACGAGAAATCGTTGATCGCTTTATAAGACCTGGACCTATTTTTATCGTTGCTCGTTCGCAAAACATTCGCAAATCGTTTGCATTGAATAAGACATTATTCGGTCGTTCGCAATAGATACGAACGTAATAGCGAATAAATAGCGAAGAAAAACGATCGCAATTACGATCATAAGTAACGATTAACGTTCCATGGAAATGAGTGAATGTTTTCAGGTCTTTCGCAATAGCGGTCGTTTGAGATCGTTAATCGTTAAAGATTATGCAAACGATAATCGTCCGGTGGAAAAGGGCCCTAATGTTTATTGGAACCTTTAGGATCTGAACAACTATGACCGGGGGATGGATAGTGATGTCCGGTGTTGTGTGGGGTCATGTAATGTTCAATACCAACCAAAAGCATTCAAAGAAGATTGATCAGGCACAGCATGAGGCCCAAGTAAGAACTACAGGGACAGGACATGGAGCCCAAGGAACTACTACCAGGAGAGGACATGGAGCCCAAGGAACTACTAGCAGGAGAGGACATGGAGCCCAAGGAACTACTACCAGGAGAGGACATGGAGCCCAAGGAACTACTACCAGGAGAGGACATGGAGCCCCAAGAAAAAAATAACTGGGCACAGGACATGGAGGCCCAAGGAAGTACTACCAAAATAGGACATGGAGGCCAAAGGAGGAACTACCAGGGACAAGACATGGAGGCTCAAGGAAGAACAACCGGGAACAGGATATGGAAGCACAGGGAGAAACTACCGGGGACAGGACATGGGAGCTCAAGTAAGGACAACTGGGGACAGGACTTGTAGGCTCAAGTAAGGACAACTAGGGAGAGGACATGGAGGTCCAGTTAAAGAACTTTGGGGACAGGGACATTTGGGCCCACTAAAGGACAACCAGAGACCAGGGCAGGGTCATGGGGGTCCAAGGATAAACAACCAGGGACAGGCCATGGAGGCTCAAGTAAGGAAACCTGGGGACAGGGACTTGTGGGCCCACTAAAGGACAACCAGAGACCAGGATAGGGTCATGGGGGCTAAAGAAAGAACAACCAAGGACCAAGGTAATGGGACAAAGAATGACAACCAGGGACCAGAACAAGGTCATGGGGGCCCAAGGCACATTGGTATGTGGGTGTGTGGTGGGAGGGAGACAAGCCTGTCTGGTCCTATCCCAAAGGCTGTCAGAACTGAACAATGGGTGACATTCTCCATCAGGTGGACGGACGGCTGCATCACTAACATGGGGAAGAGATAGCACCAGGATGGGAAGAAGGTGGTGGGGGCAGTGTGTTTATCTATGTGTAAAGACGTCAGCCGTGGGATGGGAGTCACAGTGTAAGGCAATGTCCCCTATACATTGATACTAAAATGCCATTACATGATGCACAGCTTAACCCATAATCTCTGCAGTGATGGCGGCACCTTCCCCCGGATTACGATGTATTTACAGACACTACCTCCACTAGCAGAGTTGGTGACAGAACAATTTGCTGCCATTTCTTTGATTACTGACATTTGTTGCAGATTTCCTAACGTTTGTACCCGGATCCCGCTGCGTCCTCCGCTCTGCACAGTGACAATTACACATAAATGGCAGCCATTGTACAGGTTGGAGGAATAAACAGGGAAGGTAGGGGGTCGGAGCGGAGTGGGAGGACGGCACAGAGTTCTGAAACTTATAGCTATTATACTTCAGGTTTATAGTCTCCATTCTAAAGATCTGTTCTTGCTGTCAGTGAATGGGAACATCAGGTCCCACAGCCCATCCTATCCTACAAGCTACAGCTGAGCATTTGTTACAATTGTATCCCGTCCTGGACATCTTCCACAAACCTAACAGATCTCTATGGCTTCAATCTTTATAGACTATCTATTGATCTAAACGTGTGATGGTGACAGCAGACGGGCAATGAGGAGGGGGCTAAGATCAGGGCTCCCTACTAAAGAAACAAGCCAGCTTTACCAAGTGCAGCCATCTGGCTTTCTCTCTAGTGCTAAACTACAACTCCCAGCATTGAAAAGAGCAGTAATCTCTGCAGCCACTGACTCTCCGGCACTTTGGGAAGAGAAGATGGTGCCTCCTAACAATCAACCTATAGTTGTTGATTGCTTTAAAGAGGTAGTTCACAAAAATTTTCTTTTAAATCAACTGGTGCCAGAAAGTGTCAGAGATTTGTAATTTACGCCTATTTAAAATTTTCAAGTCTTCCAGTACTTAACAACTGCTGTTTGTCCTGTAGGAAGTGGTTTATTCTTTCCAGTCTGAAGAGCAGGAGAGGTTTTCTATAGGAATTTGCTGCTGCTCTGGACAGTTCCTGACATGGACAGAGGTGGCAGCAGAGAGCACTGTGTCAGACTGGAGAGAATACACCACTTCCTGCAGGACATACAGCAGCTGATAAGGACTAGGGGACTTAATAGAAGTAAATTAGAAATCTCTGACACCACTGAGACCAGTTGCTCTGAAAGATACATTTTTTTTGTGAATAAGCCCTTTAAAGCTACCTCTTCCTTTTCCAAATGAGGTTCTGCAGCAGTTGGGTGGATATGTTACTGACTATGGCTATGGAATATTCTCCAGACGGATTTGTCAGAGGAGGGTGAGCAGTGGGCATGCACCATTGCACCAGCCATAGATCATCATGGATGTTTGGGGACAGCATCAATCAGTCTGGCGGATGACACAAGGCAGGATTGACGATGGTTAACAAATCCCTTTAAGACAGTGTGAGATGTCGGAGGTTAAGAGCCCGGTGACCCAAGAAGATGGAGAGATCTGTTGCTATCTATTGAGGAAGAGGCGTCCATCCACCCAGAGGATTGACAAGACGATTCTCCGCTTTATTATATTTCCAGGGCTGACACCTGCGTCACTTGGAGCCGGACCATTAATCTATGATAGGACATCAGGCGTGGCTGGCGCACAGGGGTCTTTAAAGCGACAAGCCGGGTATTGGGTAAAGTCAGTAAGAGAAGAAGACGGCGGCTGCTAAATGTCTTGTCACTTCTCATCCCCCACTGTAAGACAAGCCGCCGTCCATAATAAGAGTCAGAAGAGGTGGCCAGGGCTGGGGGGAGCTCCTCCAGGCTCTTGGCTGAGGATCGGCTCTGCCTCGGGGCTCTCACTCTATCATCTCACAGCCGCCCCTGGACATGTTAAATTGAGGGTTTAAGACCTCGCTGAGCCATTTCACGGGAGGGCTTCACCGTTCTCCAGGAGCATTGACGTAACGCAGACAGAAGGAGCGGCTGCATGGAGGAGAGCGTAAGGAATGAGGATGGAAGGAGCCGCTCATCTCCATCCATGAAGAGATGGAGCAGAGCTCAGACTGTCACACTACTCAGCCCATCTAACCCCCACACTCTGATGAGAGCCGACACACTGAGCCATGGATATATATCCATACGCTCGTGGGAGGAAGGAGTATCACTCAGTAGTATATACTAGGTGGAAACGAGTATATCTAGTATAGATAGTAATCCACCGGTTCCTTTATAGAAAATTAAGGACAAGGTGGTCTCGAGTATTCAATTGCAAGTGCTTTCGTGCATCATTTATTTTGTAACACTGGTAAACACAGACATATTCCGACGTTTCGGTGAAGGCACCTTTCTCTAGGAGTCTATGAACATGAAATATAGAGATAAATATAATGATATGGTGCTTGGACAAGATGATATGATAAACAATATATAATATACATAGTACAGGGAATGGGGGAAAGACCCCATGGGTACATAGCAAATAAAGTGAGGTATCTGTTGGTCTATAAACAGGGCATATATGACATGAATACAACAAAATAGCTCTGTAGTGATGCACGAAAGCACTTGCAATTGAATACTCGAGAATACCTTGTCCTTAATTTTCTATATATCCATACGCATCATCAGCTCCAATATCAACCGGCAGCTGCATCCATTCATCCACCATAAAAGAAAGCAGAGAAGACTAAAGTGAGAAAAGCCGAACATCAGGCACACGGCGGAGAGGGGGGAGATCTGTCCTATGCCAGCCCTCCCCCCCCCCTCACACACACACACACACACACACACCTGCCTCCTGTGTTATCAGACACACGGCGGAGAGGGGGGAGATCAGCCTTATACCTCTACCCTACACACCCCTGCCCCCTGTGTCATCAGACAGCAGAGAGGGGGGAGATCTGCCCTATGCCCCTCACCCCCCCCCCCCCCCCCCTCACACACACACCTGCCTCCTATGTCATCACACACACGGCGGAGAGGGGGGAGATCAGCCCTATGCCTCCACCCCCCCCCCCACACACACACACACACACACACCTGCCTCCTGTGTTATCAGACAGCAGAGAGGGGGGAAATCAGCCCTATGCCTCCTAACCCCCCCCCCCCTCACACACACACCTGCCCCCTGTGTATCAGACACAAGGCAGAGAGGGGGGAGATCAGCCCTATGCCTCCACCCCCCCCCCCCACACACACACCTGGCCCTGTGTTATCAGACACACGGCGGAGAGGGGGGAGATCAGCCTTATACCTCTACCCTACACACCCCTGCCCCCTGTGTCATCAGACAGCAGAGAGGGGGAGATCTGCCCTATGCCTCCACACACCCCCTCACACACACACCTTCCTCCTGTGTTATCAGACACACAGAAGAGAGGGGGGAGACCTGCCCTATGCCCCTCACCCCCCCCTCACACACACACACTTGCCTCCTGTGTTATCAGACAGCAGAGAGGGGGAGATCTGCTCTATGCCTCCACCCCCACCCCCCCCACACACACACACACACCTGGCCCTGTGTAGGACTACAAATCCCAGCAGCATGTGGCCCCTAAGCCTTCTATCTCACACAGCACCATAACACCAATCAGATGAGAAATTCCACCTCAGCCTCTTCTTATCTCATAAAGAAGTCAAGAGCCTCTTATAAACATAAAGAGCAATTACTGGAGATCACCGAGTCTCCTCCTGAGGTGGGGAAACCAGAGAGTATGTACAGGTACTATACCGCCGGCACCACGGAAAGGTACTATACCCCCGACACCACGGACAGGTACTATACCCCCGGCACCACGGACAGGTACTATACCCCCGGCACCACGGACAGGTACTATACCACCGGCACCACGGACAGGTACTATACCACCGGCACCACGGACAGGTACTATACCCCCGGCACTACGGACAGGTACTATACCCCCGGCACTAAGGTCAGGTACTATACCCCCGGCACCATGGTAAGGTACTATACCCCCGGCACCACGGACAGGTACTATACCCCCGGTACCACGGTCAGGTACTATACCCCCGGCACCATGGTCTGGTACTATACCCACGGCACCATGGTCTGGTACTATACCCTGGCACCATGGTCAGGTACTATACCCCCAACACCATGGTCAGGTACTATACCCTCTGCACCATGGTCAGGTAATATACTCCCAGCACCACGGTCAGGTACTATACCCCCAGCACCATGGTCAGGTACTATACCCCAGGCACCATGGACAGGTACTCTACTTCCAGCACCATGGTAAGGTACTATACCCCAGGCACCATGGACAGGTACTCTACTTCCAGCACCATGGTAAGGTACTATACCCCAGGCACCATGGACAGGTACTCTACTTCCAGCACCATGGACAGGTACTATACCCCCGGCACCATGGTCAGGTACTATACCCCCTGCACCATGGTCATGACTATACCCTCAGCACCATGGACAGGTACTCTACTTCCAGCACCATGGACAGGTACTCTACCCCCGACACCACGGTCAGGTACTATACCCCCAGCACCATGGTCAGGTACTATACCCCCGGCACCATGGACAGGTACTCTACTTTCAGCACCATGGACAGGTACTATACCCCCAGCACCATGGTCAGGTACTATACCCGCAACACCATTGTCACGTACTATACCCTCAGCACCATGGTCAGGTACTGCACGTACTATACCCCCGGCACCATGGTCAGGTACTATACCCCCAGACCAATGGACAGGTACTATACCCCTGGCACCACGGACAGGTACTATACCCCCGGCACCACGGACAGGTACTATACCCCCGGCACTAAGGTCAGGTACTATACCCCCAACACCACGGTCAGGTACTATACACCCGGCACCATGGTCTGGTACTCTACCCACGGCACCATAGTCAGGTACTATACCCTGGCACAATGGTCAGGTACTATACCCCCAACACCATGGTCCGGTACTATACCCCCGGCACCATGGACAGGTACTATACCCCCAGCACCATGGTCAGGTACTATACCCCCAGCACCATGGTCAGGTACTATACCCCAGGCACCATGGACAGGTACTCTACTTCCAGCACCATGGTCAGGTACTATACCCCAGGCACCATGGACAGGTACTCTACTTCCAGCACCATGTTCAGGTACTATACCCCAGGCACCATGGACAGGTACTATACCCCCGGCACCATGGACAGGTACTATACCCCCAGCACCATGGTCAGGTACTATACCCGCAACACCATTGTCACGTACTATACCCTCAGCACCATGGTCAGGTACTGCAAGTACTATACCCCGGCACCATGGTCAGGTACTATACCCCTGGCACCATGGTCAGGTACTATACCCCCAGCACCATGGTCAGGTACTATACCTGAAGCACCATGGACAGGTACTCTACTCCCAGCACCATGGTCAGGTACTATACCCCCGGCACCATGGACAGGTACTATACCCCCGGCACCATGGTCAGGTACTCTACCCCGGGCACCATGGTCAGGTACTCTACCCCCGGCACCATGGTCAGGTACTCTACCCCCGGCACCATGGTCAGGTACTCTACCCCCGGCACCATGGTCAGGTACTCTACCCCCGGCACCATGGTCAGGTACTATACCCCCAACACCATGGCCAGGTACTATACCCCAGGCACCATGGTCAGGTACTATACCCCCAACACCACGGACAGGTACTATACCCCCGGCACCATGGACAGGTACTCTACCCCCGGCACCATGGTCAGGTACTATACCCACGGCACCATGGTCGGGTATTACACATTCTGAATACAAAATGAAGGAGTTCAGAACTTCAATTAAACCTTTATCCATTCAATCCATTAGAAGTTGCAGGATGGTTACAACATCACACATCTGGCGTATTTCTGGCTCTCTATTTCCGCTGTGTATCTGATGTTGTATCCATCCTGGAACTTATAATAAAATGAATGGATAAAGTTTTAATTGAAGTTCTGACCTCCTTTGTTTTGTACCCTGGACATAGAGCACTGAGAAATCAATGGTTGTGCACTGATAGATGAGCTGAAAATATAATAGATTCAGCACCATGGACAGGTTTTATACCCTCAGCACCACAGACAGGTACTATACCTCCAGCACCATTGATGGGCCTTAAGGGTGCGTTCACACCTACAGGATCTGCAGCAGATCCGCAGCACATTTGATGGTGCAAATTTGATGCTGTGTTCAGTAATTTAAATAAAATGTGCTGCGGATCTGTAGCAGAAGATAAGCTGCGGAACCGGTAAGTGTGAACGTACCCTAAAGGGGTTGTCCAGCAAAAATCTTTTTCTTTCAAATCAACTGGTGTCAGAAAGTTATATAGATTTGTAATTTACTTCTATTAAAAAAAATTTCAAGTCTTCCCAGGAACTGTCCAGAGCAGGAGAGGTTTTCTATGGGGATCCATAGAAAACCAAGACAGAGTTCCTGTCTCGGCCAGAGATGTCAGCAGAGAGCACCGTGTCAAAATGAAAATAAAACTACATTTCCTGCATGACATACAGCAGCTAATAAGTATGGGAAGAATTGAGATTTTTCAATAGAAGTAAATTACAAATCTATATAACTTTCTGACACCATTTGATTTTCGCTGGACAACCCCTTTAAAGATTCAACACTATAGACAGGTATTATACCTCCAGCACTATTAACAGGTACTATACCACCGGAACCATGGACAGGTGTTACAGATTCAGAACCATGGACAGGTGTTACAGATTCAGAACCATGGACAGGTGTTACAGATTCAGAACCATGGACAGGTGTTAGAGATTCAGAACCATGGACAGGTGTTACAGATTCAGAACCATGGACAGGTGTTACAGATTCAGAACCATGGACAGGTACTATACCCCCAGCACCATGGTCAGGTACTATACCCACAGCAACTTGTTCAGGTAATACAGATTCAGAACCATGGACAGGTACCAAACCCCCAGCACCATGGTCAGGTACTATACCCACAGCACCATGGTCAGGTACTATACCCCCAGCACCATGGTCAGGTACTATACCCACAGCACCTTGGTCAGGTACTATACCCCCAGCACCATGGTCAGGTACTATACCCACAGCAACTTGTTCAGGTAATACAGATTTAGCATCTCGGAGAGGTACTATACCCCAAGCACCATGGATATTCAATGCCACAGGTAAGAATTATACCCCAGCACCATGGACAGGTGATATGCCCCCAGCACCATGGAAAGGTGTTATACTGCCATGGACAGTTATAGTGTATAGTATCATCTTCCCATAGACACTACAGGGGCAGATCCTCTCCCTGCTGTACACAACACTGCCTGATATTAACCCCATCCTGCACACAAGGGCCTCCCACCCTGGTCCCCAGCTGCCACTTAGTGAGCACAGACCTGACTACAGACAATGCCCAATTACACACACAAAACAGGTAACGGATAGGAGAAAAGCAGCAGCTACATTATCGACTACTCACCCTGATTCTCTGACACTAGTGGGGTCTCTACGTAGAGCTAAAATGCAGATGAAGCCAGGAGTCGAGACAATGTCTTGTTTTCTTCTTAGGAGAGAAGGAGGACCTTAATGGATGGGGGGGATTTTAGCAACAAGTGGCCCCCAAGGTTCCTGGAGACGGTGCAAGGATGCAGACAGGGCTGTACCCTCAGCAGCTCTCTACTTCCTCCGGAGAGTCTATTTTAGAGGTTGTAGATATTGCATATTGCTGCAAGTCAAGTCAGATAAGTGTTGCTAGTCTGTGAGGGGTGTGCACCAGCGCTCTCCACAACCTCCGATCAGTCCTCGGCTTGTGAAGTCTTTCAGTGTTTGCATCAGTGCAACATGTGTCAGGAGGGAAAAGGAGCAGCTGGAGGCTGGAGAGGTGAAGGCGCTGATCTACAGGGTGCAATGGTCCGCGCTACGCTGGAAGCCCACTGATTCCTGCACTCAGTGCCATAGCAGGCTGGGTGACCAGCATTACACACAGACACTTTAGTCAGATAGGTAACCATAGAAACTCCTAGTACACAGACTGCTCCTCTCAGCGAGGCCCCCCCCCCCCCCCCCCCCTGCACAGGGAAAGGCAATTATACATCCTGTGACATCTGACAGTCAGCAGTAAGTCATAACAAATAATTAAGTTACACACGGCGGGAGACAGTCAGCAATGGGATTAACTCAACACATCAAGGAGACAATGAATTGGAACATTCCCCCAGTATTTCATCTGCAGATCTCTCTGCGCTGACACCAGGGGGATGGGAGGGAGATACAATATCTCACCAACAGACAATAGAGGGGGTAGCATGCATGTCCCTGCAATATATCTGAGCGTCCGCAGCCAATGAGCTGCGCTGTGTGATATATGTGCATCCTGCCTGGAGACAGAGGGATGCTGAGGTGTGTGGTGACACAGGTAATGGGGGAGATCTCTGACCCACCGCCTGGAGACAGAGAGATGCTGAGGTGTGTGGTGACACAGGTAATGGGGCGAGATCTCTGACCCACCGCCTGGAGACAGAGAGATGCTGAGGTGTGTGGTGACACAGGTAATGGGGGGGAGATCTCTAACCCACCGCCTGGAGACAGAGGGATGCTGAGGTGTGTGGTGACACAGGTAATGGGGGAGATCTCTGACCCACCGCCTGGAGACAGAGGGATGCTGAGGTGTGTGGTGACACAGGTAATGGGGGGGAGATCTCTGACCTCATCGCCTGGAGACAGAGGGATGCTGAGGTGTGTGGTGACACAGGTAATGGGGGGAGATCTCTGACTCATCGCCTGGAGAAAGGGATGCTGAGGTGTGTGGTGACACAGGTAATGGGGGGAGATCTCTGACCTCATCGCCTGGAGACAGAGGGATGCTGAGGTGTGTGGTGACACAGGTAATGGGGGAGATCTCTGACCCACCGCCTGGAAACAGAGAGATGCTGAGGTGTGTGGTGACACAGGTAATGGGGGGAGATCTCTGACCTCATCGCCTGGAGACAGAGGGATGCTGAGGTGTGTGGTGACACAGGTAATGGGGGGAGATCTCTGACCTCATCGCCTGGAGACAGAGGGATGCTGAGGTGTGTGGTGACACAGGTAATGGGGGGAGATCTCTGACCTCATCGCCTGGAGACCGAGGGATGCTGAGGTGTGTGGTGACACAGGTAATGGGGGAGATCTCTGACCCACCGCCTGGAGACAGAGAGATGCTGAGGTGTGTGGTGACACAGGTAATGGGGGGAGATCTCTGACCCACTGCCTGGAGACAGAGGGATGCTGAGGTGTGTGGTGACACAGGTAATGGGGGAGATCTCTGACCTCATCGCCTGGAGACAGAGGGATGCTGAGGTGTGTGGTGACACAAGTAATGGGGGGAGATCTCTGACCCCATCGCCTGGAGACAGAGAGATGCTGAGGTGAGTGGTGACACAGGTAATGGGGGGAGATCTCTGACCTCATCGCCTGGAGACAGAGGGATGCTGAGGTGTGTGGTGACACAGGTAATGGGGGGGAGATCTCTGACCTCATCGCCTGGAGACAGAGGGATGCTGAGGTGTGTGGTGACACAGGTAATGGGGGGAGATCTCTGACTCATCGCCTGGAGACAGGGATGCTGAGGTGTGTGGTGACACAGGTAATGGGGGGAGATCTCTGACCTCATCGCCTGGAGACAGAGAGATGCTGAGGTGTGTGGTGACACAAGTAATGGGGGGAGATCTCTGACCCACTGCCTGGAGACACAGGGATGCTGAGGTGTGTGGTGACAAAAGTAATGGGGGGAGATCTCTGACCCCATCGCCTGGAGACAGAGAGATGCTGAGGTGAGTGGTGACACAGGTAATGGGGGGAGATCTCTGACCTCATCACCTGGAGACAAAGGGATGCTGAGGTGTGTGGTGACACAGGTAATGGGGGGAGATCTCTGACCCACCGCCTGGAGACAGAGAGATGCTGAGGTGTGTGGTGACACAGGTAATGGGGGGAGATCTCTGACCTCATCGCCTGGAGACAGAGGGATGCTGAGGTGTGTGGTGACACAGATAATGGGGGAGATATCTGACCCATCGACTGGAGACAGAGGGATGCTAAGGTGTGTGGTGACACAGGTAATGGGGGGAGATCTCTTACCTCATCGCCTACAGACAGAGGGATGCTGAGGTGTGTGGTGACACAGGTAATGGGGGGAGATCTCTGACCTCATCGCCTGGAGACAGAGGGATGCTGAGGTGTGTGGTGACACAGGTAATGGGGGGGAGATCTCTGACCTCATCGCCTGGAGACAGAGGGATGCTGAGGTGTGTGGTGACACAGGTAATAGGGGGAGATCTCTGACTCATCGCCTGGAGACAGGGATGCTGAGGTGTGTGGTGACACAGGTAATGGGGGGAGATCTCTGACCTCATCGCCTGGAGACAGAGGGATGCTGAGGTGTGTGGTGACACAGGTAATGGGGCGAGATCTCTGACCCACCGCCTGGAGACAGAGAGATGCTGAGGTGTGTGGTGACACAGGTAATGGGGGGAGATCTCTGACCCACTGCCTGGAGACAGAGGGATGCTGAGGTGTGTGGTGACACAGGTAATGGGGGGAGATCTCTGACCCACCGCCTGGAGACAGAGGGATGCTGAGGTGTGTGGTGACACAGGTAATGGGGGGAGATCTCTGACCTCATCGCCTGGAGACAAAGGGATGCTGAGGTGTGTGGTGACACAAGTAATGGGGGGAGATCTCAGACCCCATCGCCTGGAGACAGAGGGATGCTGAGGTGTGTGGTGACACAGGTAATGGGGGGAGATCTCTGACCCCATCGCCTGGAGACAGAGAGATGATGAGGTGAGTGGTGACACAGGTAATGGGGGGAGATCTCTGACCTCATCGCCTGGAGACAAAGGGATGCTGAGGTGTGTGGTGACACAGGTAATGGGGGGAGATATCTGACCCCATTTCAAGGAGACAGAGGGTGCTGAGGTGTGTGGTGACAAAGGTAATGGGGGGAGATTTCTGACCCCATTGCCTGGAGACAGAGGGTGCTGAGGTGTGTGGTGATAAAGGTAATGGGGGGAGATCTCTGACCCCAACGCTTGAAGACAGAGGGATGCTGAGGTGTGTGGTGACACAGGTAATGGGGGGAGATCTCTGACCCACCGCCTGGAGACAGAGGGATGCTGAGGTGTGTGGTGACACAGGTAATGGGGGGGAGATCTCTGACCTCATCGCCTGGAGACAGAGAGATGCTGAGGTGTGTGGTAACACAGGTAATGGGGGGAGATCTCTTACCTCATCGCCTGGAGACAGAAGGATGCTGAGGTGTGTGGTGACACAGGTAATGGGGGGAGATCTCTGACCCACTGCCTGGAGACAGAGAGATGCTGAGGTGTGTGGTGACACAGGTAATGGGGGGAGATCTCTGACCCACTGCCTGGAGACAGAGAGATGCTGAGGTGTGTGGTGACACAGGTAATGGGGGGAGATCTCTGACCCATCGCCTGGAGACAGAGGGATGCTGAGGTGTGTGGTGACACAGGTAATAGGGGGAGATCTCTGACCCCATCGCCTGGAGACAGAGGGATGCTGAGGTGTGTGGTGACACAAGTAATGGGGGGAGATCTCTGACCCCATTGCCTGAAGACAGAGGGATGCTGAGGTGTGTGGTGACACAGGTAATAGGGAGGATATCACTGACCCACCGCCTGGAGACAGAGGGATGCTGAGGTGTGTGGTGACACAGGTAGGTGGGGGAGATATCTTACCCCATCGCCTGGAGACAGAGGGATGCTGAGGTGTGTGGTGACACATGTAATAGGGGGGGAGATCTCTGACCCCATCGCCTGGAGACAGAGGGATGCTGAGGTGTGTGGTGACACAGGTAGGTGGGGAAGATATCTGACCCCATCGCCTGGAGACAGAGGGATGCTGAGGTGTGTGGTGACACAGGTAATGGGGGGGGAGATCTCTGACCCCATCACCTTGAGACAGAGGGACGCTGAGGTGTGTGGTGACAAAGGTAATGGGGAATAGGGGGGGGGATCTCTGACCCCATCGCCTGGAGAAAGAGGGATGCTGAGGTGTGTGGTGACACAGATAATGGGGAGATCTTTGACCCATTGCCTGGAGACAGAGGGATGCTGAGGTGTGTGGTGACACGGGTAATGGGGGGGATCTCTGACCCCATCGTCTGGAGTCAGAGGGATGCTGAGGTGTGTGGTGACACATGTAATAGGGGGGGAGATCTCTGACCCCATCGCCTGGAGACAGAGGGATGCTGAGGTGTGTGGTGACACAGGTAGGTGGGGGAGATATCTGACCCCATCGCCTGGAGACAGAGGGATGCTGAGGTGTGTGGTGACACAGGTAATGGGGGGGGGAGATCTCTGACCCCATCACCTTGAGACAGAGGGACGCTGAGGTGTGTGGTGACAAAGGTAATGGGGAATAGGGGGGGGATCTCTGACCCCATCGCCTGGAGAAAGAGGGATGCTGAGGTGTGTGGTGACACAGATAATGGGGAGATCTTTGACCCATTGCCTGGAGACAGAGGGATGCTGAGGTGTGTGGTGACACGGGTAATGGGGGGGGATCTCTGACCCCATCGCCTGGAGACAGAGGGATGCTTAGGTGTGTGGTGACACAGGTAATGGGGGAAAGATCTATGACCCCATCGCCTGGAGACAGCGGGATGCTGAGGTGTGTGGTGACACAAGAAATGAAGGGGAGAACTCTGACCCCATCTCTGGAGACAGAGGTTTTCTGAGGTGTGTGGTGACACAGGTAATGGGGGAAGATCCCTGACCTCATCGCCTGGAAATAAGACAAGAGAAAAAAAGTAGCCGTCAGGATGGCGCCTCGTGTAATCTTGTAAAGTGAAAATGTGTAAATTAAAAGTATTAAAAGTAGAGGGATGCTGAAGAGGAGATTTTTGACCCCATCCTCTTGAGACAGAGGGATGCTGAGGTGTGTGGTGACATAGGTAATGGGGGGAGATATCTGACCTCATCGCCTGGAGACAGAGGGTGCTGAGGTGTGTGGTGACAAAGGTAATGGGGGGGGGGGAGATCTCTGACCCCATCGCCTGGAGACAGAGGGATGCTGAGGTGTGTGGTGACACAGGTAATAGGGGGGAGATCTCTGACCCCATCGCCTGGAGACAGAGGGATGCTGAGGTGTGTGGTGACACAGGTAATGGGGAGAGATCCCTGGCCTCATCGCCTGGAAAAAAGACAAGAGGAAAAAAGGAGCCAGGAGCATGGCGTCTTGTGTAATCCTGTTACGTGAAAATGTGTGACTTAAAAGTATTAGAAGTAGAGGGATGCTGAAGGGAGATCTCTGTCCGCATTGCCTGGAGACAGAGGGATTCTGAGGTGTGTAGTGACACAGGTAATGGGGGATCTCTGACCCCATTTCTAGGAGACAAATGGATGCTGAGGTGTGTGGTGACACAGGTAATGGGGGGGGGAGATCTCTGACCCCATCACCTTGAGACAGAGGGACGCTGAGGTGTGTGGTGACAAAGGTAATGGGGAATAGGGGGGGGGATCTCTGACCCCATCGCCTGGAGAAAGAGGGATGCTGAGGTGTGTGGTGACACAGATAATGGGGAGATCTTTGACCCATTGCCTGGAGACAGAGGGATGCTGAGGTGTGTGGTGACACGGGTAATGGGGGAAAGATCTATGACCCCATCGCCTGGAGACAGCGGGATGCTGAGGTGTGTGGTGACACAAGAAATGAAGGGGAGAACTCTGACCCCATCTCTGGAGACAGAGGTTTTCTGAGGTGTGTGGTGACACAGGTAATGGGGGAAGATCCCTGACCTCATCGCCTGGAAATAAGACAAGAGAAAAAAAGTAGCCGTCAGGATGGCGCCTCGTGTAATCTTGTAAAGTGAAAATGTGTAAATTAAAAGTATTAAAAGTAGAGGGATGCTGAAGAGGAGATTTTTGACCCCATCCTCTTGAGACAGAGGGATGCTGAGGTGTGTGGTGACATAGGTAATGGGGGGAGATATCTGACCCCATTTCCAGGAGACAGAGGGTGCTGAGGTGTGTGGTGACAAAGGTAATGGGGGGGGGGGGAGATCTCTGACCCCATCGCCTGGAGACAGAGGGATGCTGAGGTGTGTGGTGACACAGGTAATAGGGGGGAGATCTCTGACCCCATCGCCTGGAGACAGAGGGATGCTGAGGTGTGTGGTGACACAGGTAATGGGGAGAGATCCCTGGCCTCATCGCCTGGAAAAAAGACAAGAGGAAAAAAGGAGCCAGGAGCATGGCGTCTTGTGTAATCCTGTTACGTGAAAATGTGTGACTTAAAAGTATTAGAAGTAGAGGGATGCTGAAGGGAGATCTCTGTCCGCATTGCCTGGAGACAGAGGGATTCTGAGGTGTGTAGTGACACAGGTAATGGGGGATCTCTGACCCCATTTCTAGGAGACAAATGGATGCTGAGGTGTGTGGTGACACAGGTAATGGGGGGGAGATCTTTCTAAAAAAAAAAACAAAAAAAAACAAGAAGTCCAGTGTTTCCCAGCCCATCTGAGCGCTCACAGAGAGAAGGCATTCATGTGATTGATGGACGAATTGAGTCGTGACTCTCTATACTGGCTGAGATTCTTGTGTTTAGTCTGTTTTTTTCAACCAGCACAAGTCAGAAAATCTGCTTTCTAAAGACTGGACCTGAATACAGTAAGTATAGCGGTTATATAGCAGTCTTCTGGAGACTGGATCTGGATACAGTAAGTATAGCTGTTATATAGCAGCCTTCAGGAGACTGGACCTGAATACAGTAAGTATAGCGGTTATATAGCAGTCTTCTGGAGACTGGATCTGGATACAGTAAGTATAGCTGTTATATAGCAGCCTTCAGGAGACTGGACCTGAATACAGTAAGTATAGCGGTTATATAGCAGTCTTCTGGAGACTGGATCTGGATACAGTAAGTATAGCTGTTATATAGCAGCCTTCAGGAGACTGGACCTGGATACAGTAAGTATAGCTGTTATATAGCTGCCTTCAGGAGACTGGACCTGGATACAGTAGGTATAGCTGTTATATAGCTGCCTTCAGGAGACTGGACCTGGATACAGTAAGTATAGCTGTTATATAGCAGTCTTCTGGAGACTGGATCTGGATACAAGTAAGTATAGCTGGTATATAGCTGCCTTCAGGAGACTGGAGCTGGATACAGTAAGTATAGCTGTTATATAGCTGCCTTCAGGAGACTGGACCTGGATACAGTAAGTATAGATGTTATATAGCTGTCTTCAGGAGACTGGACCTGGATACAGTAAGTATAGCTGTTATATAGCTGCCTTCAGGAGACTGGACCTGGATACAGTAAGTATAGCGGTTATATAGCTGCCTTCAGGAGACTGGACCTGGATACAGTAAGTATAGATGTTATATAGCTGCCTTCAGGAGACTGGACCTGGATACAGTAAGTATAGATGTTATATAGCTGCCTTCAGGAGACTGGACCTGGATACAGTAAGTATAGATGTTATATAGCAGCCTTCAGGAGACTGGACCTGGATAAAGTAAGTATAGCTGTTATATTGCTGCCATCAGGAGACTGGACCTGGATTTCTGGTAAGTTCAGCTTTGTTTTATAGCATAAAACAGCAACTAAAAAATATTGAATGTATATTGCAAACTTTTCTTTATTTCACATCTACTGTTAATTTATATTTTTAAAGTTATTACGACAGTGACACTTTAAAAGTAGAAAGCCCACAAAGAGAAGAGGCCATAGCATCCCCCAGCCTTATCTACTCTAGAGAACGCATCTTCGCCAGGTCAAAGCGTGAGCTCCTACATTACAGAGTGTCCCTCACATACAGTTTCCCATGGAAGCAACGCCAAGCCAAGTCGCAAAACTTCAAGGGGATCCTGATAGAATTCAATAGGCCCAAAACAACTTCCAGTACCCAGCTTGGGCAATCCTTGAGCACCAGCGATTTTTGAAAATGGAATAAAAGCACCCTTTTGTCAAGGAATTTCCTCGACAGAGTCCTAATCTCCCACATCCCGAAAACCCCACCGACAAATGACCTTCAGAACCGGGGTAGCATAAGTCGGAAGATGCCCATGTGGTGTGTGAAGATCATTTGCTTGCTCTTCTGTCTCCCACCCTCTACAGGAGAATACACACGGAGGAGCCCTCTCTTTCTAGAAGTTTGCATTGTTGGTCTTAAGTAAGGTATTCACCAGGAACACCACTGGATTGACCACAAATAACCCCCCTTCTACTCATATGGTAAGTAACGTCCCTCTTGACTAGGTTTAGGCTATGTTCACACTACGTATAAGTACGGCCGTTGTTGCCATCGTATACGCTCCGGCCGGGATCCCATGCGGACCAGCAAATAAATGACAGGTCAGTTTTCTGCGGCCGCAATTCAGTGAATTGCGGCCGTAGGAAACCCTGTCAGTTCACACAAAGAAGTGAGCGGCTCCGGATGGCGCAAGAAAGATCATCCGGCCGGTACTACACTATAGTCACGGAACGGCCGGTCTCTCACGTTGTGTGAACATAGCCTTAGTCTAATAGCCTATAATAGTTGGAAGAATACACTGTATACCTGAGTCCAAAGCGATTCTGGCAAAATGCAAACACTGCCCAGATATATCATAAAATCCAGGAGATCAAATCTAGGATCTCCATCTCCCAGCCAGAGACTCTCACTCACTTTACCTGGTCAATCTGGTTGATGCTTGGTTACGCTGCCACCCTCAGAGTGGAATCTCGCACCATTGAGTCCATTCTCACCCCTGCTAATGGTCCACAATCAATCCTCCTAAGGAAAGGATCAATTGGCTGGCTCGAGGGAAACCCTGACAAACACAAGACCCAACCTCAAAAGAGCGGCCAATACAACCGTTCACAAGTGGGAAACTCTCTGCTTGTGCATCAACAACCTTCCAAATCAATCATCACAAACCTTTAAATCCATCATGGGTCATCATGAGCTAGATGACTTTCTTTTTCCCACTATCCTTTTAATCCTCCCCACCACCTTCTTCATCAGATGATGATTTACCCTTCTTTGGTGAAACAGATATATCCATGCCCCCTTTACATTTTTCTCATCCCTTAACTCTAGGTCAACCCCCCCCCCCCCCACACCCACCTTTAGAGAACATAAGTTCCCCAGGGAGAGAGGTCTCAAGGTCTCCTATAAGCCCCTCTGCCACTGAAACATGCCAAAACTCACCCCTCATGTTTCCCAGTGGGCAATGCACCTAGGACTTCACTGCATTGAGCGCTTTCATTAGCAGCCGGCAGTGTTGTCTTTTTGGCTGTTCTCCCTGAGTTCAGCAATCTGTTTCTCTTAAAACTCACCCCTGCACCTCTGAGAAGGAAATGTCTTGGAGGGTTTGGAACTATAATCCTATATTACCACCAGCCTCCCCAGGCATACACTATTATTTATCCTACAAAAATGGGCTATACACCAGTATACTCACAATCTCAAAAATCTTTATTAAATAATTGTATTAAAATTATAAATGCAGAGCAGAATAAAAATATTCCTTCACACAGGATGGTAATACACAGTAATATACAGTATTGGAGGACAATTAGCTATAACATAATGAAGCCCACAGTGGATACAAATAACCTGATCACATAAATAAAATGGCGTAATGCCTCCATAAAGTGCTGCAGATCTCCATATCTCCTCTAGATCCTAAAGTGCATGTGCCAATACAGTCTCATATAAGTAAAATAGCATCCAGAAGACCGAAAAACTGTGACATTACCTGTGCTACTGTGTGTAGTTCCCCCCAACGCGCGTTTCGCGTCTGGCTTGATCACGGAGGCTGTATTCCTATCTCTAGATTGCACCCTTTTATACCTCTATGCCGGAAAGATGGCGTCTCGACGCCTCCCCATGTGAATCACGTGATGATCACATGACGCGGCGACCTGACGTCACACGCTCGCGGCCGAAGCCGAGAGCCTGCGCACTAGCGGTCACGTTGCCATAGGGACCCGGACGCGTTCACTCTGGATACGGCGTCGGCCATCTTGTTTGTATATATTCCCAGAGCACCTATCTTTATTTATAATCTAATTGTACTAATCAGGCTCTCTTTACCACCTGTTAATGACCAAAGCTATATTCATTAATCCTCCTCATTTTCTAATGTATAAAAACCTACTCAATTATTTAAATATATAGTGCTACTTAAAATATTCGTGTAAAAATAAATAAATTAAAAAATATAAGTGAAATTCATATCCTATGTATGTTGTGTGTATTCAAATATACTAACAATTACAATCATGTGATACCAAATAAATAATACCAAATAAATAATATACAAAATTATAAAAATATAAATATACAAACTGTATGAAAAAACTTTATCCAAAACCACTCATAAATATATGTGACAAAATTAAACACTTAATTAATATTCCTATAATGTTTTAATGTTATGATGTGCAACTAAACATCAAAGCACTGTTCCCACTGTGATATAATATGTGCAAGCATGTCATATATACACACGTGTGTACATGTGTACATATGCATGCGCATGCAAAAAGCTATATCAAAAAAATAATAATTTTTAGTAATGTGTAAAAAATATATATATATAAATAAGAATTGTGTGTGTATATAGAAGAGACTACAAATCATGCATGATAATCATAAAAATGTGTAACCAATATCTATAAAAAATGTATCTAAATGTATACCAATAGTATAACTAAAGTGTATATGTATTTCCATATGGAAATAAAATATAAATAACAATGTGACATAATACTAGATGGCCACCACAAAATCGATACTCATATAACCCAATACCAAAGGGCCATCTAAGCAATTATACACAATTCCGTACCCAAGTGTAAAAAATAATAAATAATGAACATATATAAAAAATATATCAATTAATATAAGGATCAGTCTATAACAGGATTTACGTCAGATATAACAGTCGCCATCTTCTTTGAAAAGTACGTCTTGATCTTCTCAAAGGTGCTCCTAAAGGTCAGGCATCAAGGGGCAATCAATATTACTCTAAAAAAATATAAAAATAAAAACCATTAGTAACAAAATAAAAACAATTTGGTAGCAGGAACCCCATGCTACACACATGTATGGTATCTTTATACCTAAACCTGGCTTAGGATTACAAGAATGGGGCAAAGCTTAGGACCTCATTGAGGCCCCTTGGGTTTACACAATCCACCTTATGTATCCAACGAGTCTCTAATTGGGCCAAGATCTTCCTCCAATCACCTCCCCTCCTATCTATATGTACTTTGTCTATCCCTCTTATCTTCAGAAGACTGCTGTTGCCATTGTGCATTTCCTTAAAGTGTCTGGCAATGGGTTTTAAAAATGTGGAGTCTTCAGCATCCATGGCTTTACGTATGTCTAGGACATGTTCACGAACTCTCACCTTGAGTTTTCGTGAAGTCAATCCCACATAAATCAGTTTACACGGGCATGTTGCATAATAAATAACACCTTCTGTTTTGCATGTAATATGTTGTGTTATTTTAAATCTCCTTTCTCCATTGCTCGATGTAAAATCAAATGCTCTCTCCACATTCGGGCAGGCGACACAATTTCCACATGGATAGCTACCCCACTTGGGGCCCTTTGAACCAAACATATTTTTTACTGTCGTGCCTCTATGATAACTTTTTACCAAAATATCTTTTAGATTCTCTGCCCTTTTATATGTGACTGCTGGCGTATCTCGTACCCACTTTCCAACCACCGGGTCCATATGTAAGATAGGCCAAAACTTCTGCAGCACATCCCTCATCTCCTGCGACTTGTTGTTATATGGGGTAATAAACCTTACCTGTTCTTCCTTTTGTTCTGCCAACTTTTCTCTAGGTTTTAGAAGATCTTCTCTTTTTACAGCCTTTGCTCGGTCCAGCCCTCGTTTAATAACTCGTCTGCTGTATCCTCTCGCCTCGAAGTGTTTTGTGAGTTCTGTTGCCTGTCTGGAAAAGGAAGATTCATCAGAACACAGCCTCCGTGTCCTCAAAAACTGACCCACTGGTATGCTTCTTACTGTAGCTTTAGGATGGAAAGATGATGCATGGAGAAGAGAGTTCACTGCGGTCTCTTTTCGAAATAAGTCTGTCGGTAGGAGTCCTTGTTCGTCCTTATAGATCTTCAGGTCCAAAAACTCTATGGATTCTTGACTGTACTTCAAGGTAAGTTTTATATTCTTCTGATTATTGTTCAAATCTCTGACAAAGGATATCAGGTCTTCTTCATTCCCCTGCCAGATGAACAGTACGTCATCAATAAACCTGATCCACATTTGGATCTTTTCCACATTCTTAATCGGATCAGTAAAGAACATCTCCCTCTCCCACAGCCCCAGGAATAAATTCGCATACGAGGGCGCACAAGACGCCCCCATAGCGGTTCCCTGGAGCTGCAGGTAGAGGGACTCCTTAAACAGAAACATATTGTGTGTTAATACGAACTCCAGTGCTTCCAATAGGAAGATTTTGAGGTCATTTTCCATGGAGTTCATGTCACAAAACATCTCCACTGCTTCTAGACCATCCCTGTGGGCAATCGAGGTGTACAGTGCCTCCACATCACATGTCACCAGCCACATGTTGTCTTCAAGCATGATATTGTCAAGGCGTCTTAACACATCTCCTGAATCTTTGATAAAAGACGGCAAGCTTTCTACCATGGGTTTCAAGAATTTGTCAATGTACTTACCCAAAGGTTCACATAAACTTCCATTTCCCGAAACTATAGGGCGTCCTGGTGGGTTTCTCATGTTCTTGTGGACCTTGGGTAGAAGGTAAAGACAGGCAGTTTTTGGATTCTCAACTAATAGGCATTTCACTGTATTTTTAGACAGAATCCCTTTCTCAAGTGCTCTCATCAACAGTTTTTCCAGATCTGCCTGATAGGACAGAGTCGGATTATAAGTCAGCTTCTGATAACAATCTTGATTCCGTAGTTGCCGAAAGGCTTCCCTTTCATAGAGGGATACTGGCCATACCACTATATTACCCCCCTTATCCGCTGACTTGAAGATCACCTCCTTCATTTTTCTCAACTCTGACAGGGCCTGTCTCTGCTCTCTATTCAGATTGTCCTGACCTGTCCCCATTGCCAATTTTTTAATCGGCCGCGAGCGTGTGACGTCAGGTCGCCGCGTCATGTGATCATCACGTGATTCACATGGGGAGGCGTCGAGACGCCATCTTTCCGGCATAGAGGTATAAAAGGGTGCAATCTAGAGATAGGAATACAGCCTCCGTGATCAAGCCAGACGCGAAACGCGCGTTGGGGGGAACTACACACAGTAGCACAGGTAATGTCACAGTTTTTCGGTCTTCTGGATGCTATTTTACTTATATGAGACTGTATTGGCACATGCACTTTAGGATCTAGAGGAGATATGGAGATCTGCAGCACTTTATGGAGGCATTACGCCATTTTATTTATGTGATCAGGTTATTTGTATCCACTGTGGGCTTCATTATGTTATAGCTAATTGTCCTCCAATACTGTATATTACTGTGTATTACCATCCTGTGTGAAGGAATATTTTTATTCTGCTCTGCATTTATAATTTTAATACAATTATTTAATAAAGATTTTTGAGATTGTGAGTATACTGGTGTATAGCCCATTTTTGTAGGATAAATAATAGGGTTTGGAACTAGTTTGAGAGGAAGGAAGATGAGATGAAAGGCAGTTGTACCTTCCTTTGGCATCTCGGGGGTGGGAGAATATCTTACCTCTCCCCTTTTCTTATTCTTTTTAGTATAAAAAGTTTGGCTGGCATCTTCTGCTTAACTTTCTTCCCTGGTTGGTTCATTCCTTCACCCCCGTCAGCAGATTCCTTCTCATGACCTTTTTTCACTGGGGTAACAACTGTGTTGGAAAATAATCGAGGACAGCAACTGAATTGGTGACCTAGATCACCACCAAGGCGACACCTTATGTCCGCACATGGTGCAGCGAGATGGCCTATTTCCCCACACAACGAGCACTCTGTAAAGTGCAACTAGCACTGAAATATGTTGGGGCCTGTATGAGGGCTTCTCTACACAGCTGTAAAGCTTAAATTCTGCAGTTTTCATACCTTATAAACCGGTGATTTTCAACCTTTTTTGAGCCGCGGCACACTTTTTATACTTAAAAAATCCCGGGGCACACCACCAACCAAAATGGCACTAAATGACACTAAAACAGTACATATTATACATATAGTTAATAATATAGATTCTAAATGTATTTATACTCACTCAGTGTGAAACCTGGGCCTGTTTTCTTCTCCCCCCTGTGCTTCTCTCCACCATACTTCTCCCCTGTGCTTCTCTCCACCATACTTCTCCCCCCTGCTTCTCTCCCCCGTGCTTCTCTCCACCATACTTCTCCCCCCTGCTTCTCTCCTGTGCTTCTCTCCACCATACTTCTCCCCCCTGCTTCTCTCCCCCATGCTTCTCTCCACCATACTTCTCTACCTGTAACACCACACAGCACAATGTATTCTCTACCTGTAACACCACACAGCACCCTGTATTCTCTACCTGTAACACCACACAGCACGCTGTATTCTCTACCTGTAACACCACACAGCACACTGTATTCTCTACCTGTAACACCACACAGCACCCTGTATTCTCTACCTGTAACACCACACAGCGCGCTGTATTCTCTACCTGTAACACCACACAGCACTGTATTCTCTACATGTAACACCACACAGCACACTGTATTCTCTACCTGTAACACTACACAGCACTGTATTCTCTACCTGTAAGACCACACAGCACGCTGTATTCTCTACCTGTAACACCACACAGCGCACTGTATTCCCTACCTGTAACACCACACAACACACCGTATTCTCTACCTGTAACACCACACAGCACGCTGTATTCTCTACCTGTAACACCACACAGCACGCTGTATTCTCTACCTGTAACACCACACAGCACCCTGTATTCTCTACCTGTAACACCACACAGCACACTGTATTCTCTACCTGTAACACCACACAGCACGCTGTATTCTCTACCTGTAACACCACACAGCACACTGTATTCTCTACCTGTAACACCACACAGCGCTGTATTCTCTACCTGTAACACCACACAGCACGCTGTATTCTCTACCTGTAACACCACACAGCACTGTATTCTCTACCTGTAACACCACACAGCACGCTGTATTCTCTACCTGTAACACCACACAGCACGCTGTATTCTCTACCTGTAACAACACACAGCGCGCTGTATTCTCTACCTGTAACACCACACAGCACGCTGTATTCTCTACCTGTAACACCACACAGCACACTGTATTCTCTACCTGTAACACCACACAGCACGCTGTATTCTCTACCTGTAACACCACACAGCACGCTGTATTCTCTACCTGTAACACCACACAGCACGCTGTATTCTCTACCTGTAACACCACACAGCACGCTGTATTCTCTACCTGTAACACCACACAGCACGCTGTATTCTCTACCTGTAACACCACACAGCACAATGTATTCTCTACCTGTAACATCACACAGCACGCTGTATTCTCTACCTGTAACCCCACACAGCACACTGTATTCTCTACCTGTAACACCACACAGCACAATGTATTCTCTACCTGTAACATCACACAGCACGCTGTATTCTCTACCTGTAACCCCACACAGCACACTGTATTCTAAACCTGTAACACCACACAGCACGCTGTATTCTCTACCTGTAACACCACACAGCACTGTATTCTCTACCTGTAACACCACACAGCGCGCTGTATTCTCTACCTGTACCACCACACAGCACTGTATTCTCTACCTGTAACACCACACAGCACACTGTATTCTCTACCTGTAACACCACACAGCACTGTATTCTCTACCTGTAACACCACACAGCACCCTGTATTTTCTACCTGTAACACCACACAGCACGCTGTATTCTCTACCTGTAACACCACACAGCACACTGTATTCTCTACCTGTAACACCACACAGCACTGTATTCTCTACCTGTAACACCACACAGCACACTGTATTCTCTACCTGTAACACCACACAGCACTGTATTCTCTACCTGTAACACCACACAGCACGCTGTATTCTCTACCTGTAACACCACACAGCACTGTATTCTCTACCTGTAACACCACACAGCACACTGTATTCTCTACCTGTAACACCACACAGCACTGTATTCTCTACCTGTAACACCACACAGCACGCTGTATTCTCTACCTGTAACACCACACAGCACGCTGTATTCTCTACCTGTAACACCACACAACACACTGTATTCTCTACCTGTAACACCACACAGCACGCTGTATTCTCTACCTGTAACACCACACAGTACTGTATTCTCTGCCTGTAACACCACACAGCACGCTGTATTCTCTACCTGTAACACCACACAGCACGCTGTATTCTCTACCTGTAACACCACACTGTATTCTCTACCTGTAACACCACACAGCACACTGTATTCTCTACCTGTAACACCACACAGCACGCTGTATTCTCTACCTGTAACACCACACAGCACGCTGTAATCTCTACCTGTAACACCACACAGCACACTGTATTCTCTACCTGTAACACCACACAGCACACTGTATTCTCTACCTGTAACACCACACAGCACACTGTATTCTCTGCCTGTAACACCACACAACACACTGTATTCTCTACCTGTAACACCACACAGCACTGTATTCTCTACCTGTAACACCACACAGCACTGTATTCTCTACCTATAACACCACACAGCACACTGTATTCTCTTCCTGTAACACCACACAGCACGCTGTATTCTCTACCTGTAACACCACACATCACTGTATTCTCTACCTGTAACACCACACAGCACCCTGTATTCTCTACCTGTAACACCACACAGCACGCTGTATTCTCTACCTGTAACACCACACAGCACTCTGTATTCTCTACCTGTAACACCACACAGCGCGCTGTATTCTCTACATGTAACAACACACAGCATACTGTATTCTCTACCTGTAACACTACACAGCACACTGTATTCTCTACCTGTAACACCACACAGCACTGTATTCTCTACCTGTAACACCACACAGCACGCTGTATTCTCTACCTTTAACACCACACAGCACTGTATTCTCTACCTGTAACACCACACAGCACTGTATTCTCTACCTGTAACACCACACAGCACACTGTATTCTCTACCTGTAACACCACACAGCACGCTGTATTTTCTACCTGTAACACCACACAGCACTGTATTCTCTACCTGTAACACCACACAGCACAGCACTGTATTCTCTACCTGTAACACCACACAGCACGCTGTATTCTCTACCTGTAACACCACACAGCACGCTGTATTCTCTTCCTGTAACACTACACAGCACGCTGTATTCTCTACCTGTAACACCACATAGCACGCTGTATTCTCTACCTGTAACACCGCACTGTATTCTCTACCTGTAACACCACACAGCGCTGTATTCTCTACCTGTAACACCACACAGCACACTGTATTCTCTACCTGTAACTCCACACAGCACGCTGTATTCTCTACCTGTAACTCCACACAGCACACTGTATTCTCTACCTGTAACACCACACAGCACACTGTATTCTCTACCTGTAACACCACACAGCACACTGTATTCTCTACCTGTAACACCACACAGCACACTGTATTCTCTACCTGTAACACCACACAGCACTGTATTCCCTACCTGTAACACCACACAGCACGCTGTATTCTCTACCTGTAACACCACACAGCGCTGTATTCTCTACCTGTAACACCACACAGCACACTGTATTCTCTACCTGTAACACCACACAGCACGCTGTATTCTCTACCTGTAACACCACACAGCGCTGTATTCTCTACCTGTAACACCACACAGCACGCTGTATTCTCTACCTGTAAGACCACACAACACACCGTATTCTCTACCTGTAACACCACACAGCACGCTGTAATCTCTACCTGTAACACCACACAGCACTGTATTCTCTACCTGTAACACCACACAGCACGCTGTAATCTCTACCTGTAACACCACACAGCCCCGTCTCCTGTGACATCACGCCCCAGAGGGTCTGCATCATCAGCCTGATCTCAGCCAACACACAGAATGTGAGACAGAGGCATGTAAGATTTATCTTCTAAGGGGGGAGAGCAGACGGAGCAGGAGACAATGTGGATTTGCACAGAGGCCATTATTCTTCACTTCCTGGATTTCTATCAGCTACCAGTGTGGCAGAACCGTACAGATACGGTAATACATTATATAGACACATATATTTAACTTTTAATGTACTTTTAATAGAAAACAAGTTTTTCTTATCCAGAGTTCCCCATTAAGTAAGACAGATCAACCTCCCTCCCCTCTACATTGATTTTTATATTGTTTAAGGCCTCAAGGACATGTCAATGCAAGTCATCATCCCCAGGGCCATAGCACAAGGAAGTCACAAAACTGGACCAGATCCTATGTTCCCACCACCTTTGTGCCCCTTTACCACCCTCCTTCATATAATACATACCCACACCAATGTCACTCCTTTTAGATGAGGCGCCCTGGTGACTAAAAGGGCTGAATGTGGGTCATTTGCCCCCCTCTCTGGTCTCTATTATTTCATTCATCCCCCAAACCAAGAGAGCTGCAGCTAGATGGAGGGCGCCCAATGTAGGGGGGTCTGTTGTTGGGGACCCCAGGTCCTGTATTATACTCCAGAGCTGTACTCATAGAAGAAGGTGGAAAGTTTGTTAAATGAATGTATATATAAAGACATTCTACTTAACAAGTGCTACAGGTATAACTAGTAAGGTTGTCGATACCCTTGTAATCTGTAGACATTAACTCTGTGACACTGGGGGAGATTTATTAAGCTGTTTTACAGTAGGAACATTTGTCGCTGTCCACAGCGACCAATCACAGCTCATATCTCATTCTACAAGAGCGGATTAAGCTGAGCTGGGATTGGTTGTTATGGGCAACAAGGCACATTGTCACTAACACGACACCATACAAAATAGCTGTCCAGACCTGGAAAGAAGGGGGTTAACAGAGAAACGGTGTGCATATTAGCGTGTAAATGACATGCATGCTGCGGCTGACATGAGGATCAGTCGGTGAGCAGTTTATGAATAATTTATAACTTGTAAAAAGGAAATATTTAGGGATCAGATTGTGTATAAATGATGAGTTACACAGAACTGAAAGAGAAGCTTTGATGCTGGAAAACGTCTCTTTGGCTGAAGGCTCCGAGTCCCCAACCAATCACTGCAAGAGACACATCGCAGGAAATGATCTTTACTGTAACTACAGGGATAACCCCAGAATTCACAGGATTCCTGCTCATCATTCTACGAGTCCCTGTTACAGCACAGGAGGGGTAAGACACAGTATATATAGAGACACATAGAAAACTTATAAGGATAAACAATGGCGAAAACAGAAAGCAACATGGCACTCACCAATGATAACAAACATCCAAAAGTTTATTCTACACAAGCAATGGACATCGGGTGTGGACGGGTGACGGCTGTTTAGCATGTGACAAGCGTGCTTTATCATAGCCCATGGAGTCACAGCTAGTCACGTGCCAAACATCAGTGAGCGCCATGTTGATTTTTATTTCCCATTGACTATCCAATTACTTTACATTGAGCACCATTGATATCACAGACCTGTTGGAATATAAACAAGTTTAGGGCAGACTGAGTAGTGTCAAAGTGTTCTGTCTAGAGGTGATTACTCACAAGGACAAAAGTGCAGCAGTATGGCCATATGTGATAAAACTACTATTATACTGCCTCCTATATACATGACTATAACTACTATAATACTGCTCCTATATAAAGGAATATAACTACTATAATACGATCCAAAAGCAAGAAAGAGCTTAGCACTCACCGTTTGCTGCCAACATAGTCCACTTTATTCAGATCAATTCAGCATGAATACAGGGGAGGGAGGTGGAAGCAGGAGCGTCAAGGCGACAGACTGTTTCACTCGCAGTACGCGAGTTTCGTCAGGCCCACGGACCGGCCAGTTCTCCTTCTCCCTCTCTGAACAGCTCGCACTCCTTTATAAGACCCACATGACCAAAATTTGCAGGATATGCCTGTGCTCAGATGTCTGGACCCTATGTCTTCCCCATTCTGTGAGAGCAGCAATGGTAAGTGTAATACCATATCCATACTTGTGTCGTTTGGGGGCAGCCTTCCCTGCCGGTGGTGCTGGCTGGGTTTTGGTGGGGCTTTTTGGGTCTGGTCCTGTGACATTGGGGTTGCAGGGCCGTTCCATGGCCTCCCTTCCCTGCATGTGCACGCTTTGCGGGGTTGGCGGTCGCTGACCGACACTGTGTGGAGTTAGCGTAGGGACCCGTGTGGACCAGGAGACCTGCGCGGTGGTACACGGGGCAATATGGCTTGATCAATTCATATACAGACACTCTGGTGTTGATTTTTAATATAGGCCTAGCGGCATTAGTATCAGCCATAGATGGGATGTGCAGCGGTTCCATTCTCTCCAGTTCGTGTATAACTACTATAATACTGCTCCTATACACAGGAATATAACTACTATAATACTGCTCCTATATACAGTAATATAACTACTATAATTTTTTTCCCTCCTGTTTTCTCCCATTCTGTTTGCTGCAGCTATGGTGAGCGCAATACCTTATCCAGACTTGTGCTGCTTGGGGGCGACCTTCTCCGCCGGCGGTGCTGGCCGGGTTCTGGTGTGGTGTTTTTGGGTCTGGTCCTGTGGCATGGGGGTCGCAGGGCCGTCCCATGGCCCCCGTTCCCTGGCTGCGCACGCCTGCGGGGTTGGTGGCCACTGACTGGCACGGTGGGGACTTAGTGTAGGGACCCATGTGTATCAGATACCGGCACGAGGTACATGGGGCAGTATGGCTTGATCAATTCATACACAAAATTCTGATGTGTTTTTTATTTAGCCAAGCGGCACTAGTATCAGCCATAGGTGTGAGGTGCAGCACTCTGTTTCTTCCCTGAACCGCATTTTGTTTCTCTCTTTTCTCCGTGTATTGCACTCCTCCTGGTGAGACCCACATGACCGCAATTAGCAGGAGACACCTGAATGCACATGGTTTTAATCCCTCCTGTTTTCTCCCATTCTGTTTGCTGCAGCTATGGTGAGCGCAATACCTTATCCAGACTTGTGCTGCTTGGGGGCGACCTTCTCCGCCGGCGGTGCTGGCCGGGTTCTGGTGTGGTGTTTTTGGGTCTGGTCCTGTGGCATGGGGGTCGCAGGGCCGTCCCATGGCCCCCGTTCCCTGGCTGCGCACGCCTGCGGGGATGGTGGCCACTGACTGGCACGGTGTGGACTTAGTGTAGGGACCCATGTGTATCAGATACCGGCACGAGGTACATGGGGCAGTATGGCTTGATCAATTCATACACAAAATTCTGATGTGTTTTTTATTTAGCCAAGCGGCACTAGTATCAGCCATAGGTGTGAGGTGCAGCACTCTGTTTCTTCCCTGAACCGCATTTTGTTTCTCTCTTTTCTCCGTGTATTGCACTCCTCCTGGTGAGACCCACATGACCGCAATTAGCAGGAGACACCTGAGTGCACATGGTTTTTATCCCTCCTGTTTTCTCCCATTCTGTTTGCTGCAGCTATGGTGAGCGCAATACCTTATCCAGACTTGTGCTGCTTGGGGGCGACCTTCTCCGCCGGCGGTGCTGGCCGGGTTCTGGTGTGGTGTTTTTGGGTCTGGTCCTGTGGCATGGGGGTCGCAGGGCCGTCCCATGGCCCCCGTTCCCTGGCTGCGCACGCCTGCGGGGTTGGTGGCCACTGACTGGCACGGTGTGGACTTAGTGTAGGGACCCATGTGTATCAGATACCGGCACGAGGTACATGGGGCAGTATGGCTTGATCAATTCATACACAAAATTCTGATGTGTTTTTTATTTAGCCAAGCGGCACTAGTATCAGCCATAGGTGTGATGTGCAGCACTCTGTTTCTTCCCTGAACCGCATAACTACTATAATACTGCTCCTATATACAGGAATATAACTACTATAATACTGCTCCTATATACAGGAATATAACTACTATAATACTGCTCCTATATACAGGGATATAACTACTATAATACTGCTCCTATATACAGGAATATAACTACTATAATACTGCTCCTATATACAGGGATATAACTACTATAATACTGCTCCTATATACAGGAATATAACTTCTATAATACTGCTCCTATATACAGGAATATACTACTATAATACTGCCCCCTATATACAGGAATATACAACTATAATACTGCTCCTATATACAGTAATATAACTACTATAATACTGCTCCTATATACAGGGATATAACTACTCTGGGTTCACACTACGTATATTTCAGTCAGTATTGTGGTCCTCATATTGCAACCAAAACCAGGAGTGGATTAAAAACACAGAAAGGATCTGTTCACACAATGTTGAAATTGAGTGGATGGCCGCCATTTAATAGCAAATATTTGCTGTTATTTTAAAACAACGGCTGTTATATTGAAATAATGGCCGTTATTTACTGTTATATGGCGGCCATACACTCAATTTCACCATTGTGTGAACAGATCCTTTCTGTGTTTTTAATCCACTCCTGGTTTTGGTTGCAATATGAGGACCACAATACTGACTGAAATATACGTAGTGTGAACCCAGCCGGCCGTGGGAAAAAATAGACATGCGGCTGAAAACATACGGTCATTTACTTGGAAATCTGGTTCAAATAAAAATAACAAATAAAATCTTAAGAAAGTGATGGAAACACCTCTGGATGCATCTGGGAAAGCAGGGAAACAGTTTACAGGAATCGCTATTACCGGGGTTAGCGATCCTCTGTAGTATGCCGATGTCTCTCATGGTTAATATATTTAATTAATAAAACACATTTTCGTTGTAATAAAATCAGTTTCGTTGTTCAATAATTTAATTCTAACGATTCCATCATTGTGCAATTAAATATACTGTTAAAATAAATATATATATAAATAAATGTATATTTCTATATATATTTATTTTTTGACAGTATATTTAATTGCACAATGATGGATTAGTTTAAATAAAATTATTGAACAACGAAACTGATTTTATTTCAACGAAAATGTGTTTTATTAATTAAATATTAGTTATTACAGGAAGCTCCATAAGCCGTTAATTCATATTGCCGGTAAAAGAGCAAACTGTAATAATCAATACTTTACTTTAATTAAAACATCAAATGTTTCTTCTAATTATGTTATCACAATAGCATTATTAGAAGAAACATTTTAAATTATATGTGCGCTCAGCTGATTGGCTGATCGGCTGAGCGTACATATAAAGAGGCGGTCCGCAGTACAGTGACTTCATTGTGCTGCGGACCAGTGAAGAGGACACATCGGGGTGAGTATACAGATCTCCCCACCCCCTCCCCAGCACTGCACCCATCCCAGTAAGGAAGGGGGGTCACTTAACCCCTTCCTTGCTGGTATGGGTGCAGTCTGACATCAGTCTGGCCCCCAAGGGGTTAAGGGGGATGCAATGCATCCTCCCTTATCCCCTTGGGGGTCAGACTGTAAGCAGCGATCTGTAAAGATGCTGCATACTGTAAGGAGCACAACACCGCTCACAATGATGGGTGTTGTGCTCCTGTTTGTGTGTTTTTTGTGTGTTTCTCCCTTTTTGTTTTTCAGATATCGGTATCCAGTGGATTACGTCAGATTCCATGGACTACGTCGATGACCGGTGTTTTTTGTTTTGTTTTTTTTAAATAAAATGGTCAATGAGGGGTGTGGGCGTGTTTTTATTTGAATAAAAAAAAAATTCACTTGTGTATGGTCTTTATTTCTTTACTTTATAGACTTAGTAGTAGAAGCCGTCTAATAGACGGAATCCATTACTAAGTCGGGGCCTAGTGTTAGTCGGTATAAAATGGCTAACACTAACCCCCCCATTACTACCCCAGTACCCAATGCCACCAGGGGTACTGGGAAGAGCCAGGTGCCAGTTGTCCCAGAGCGTCAAAATTGGCGCTCCTGGACTGGGCGGCAGCAGGCTGTAAGATTTAGGCTGGGGAGGGCCTGAACCAATGGCTCTTCCCACCCTGGTGTTACCAGGCTGCTGTTGCTTGGTTTTTAACCCGGCTGGTTATGGAAATATGGGGGACCCTATGCGGGTTTTTTTTTAATAAATAAATAATTAAAAAAACTCCCATTAGTTTATGGGCATCACCATAGGATAGAAAAAAATAGTACTGTATGTTTTATTGAAAGTTATAGATGGCGGAACAACCTTTCAGCAGATGTGGTAGGTAGATCTGCAATAACCGAAAGAAGATACTAAACAATGGATGAGTCTGTACAGTATACATCAATATACAGCTTAGTTACAACAAAACAAATAAAAGCTTATTATCAATACCCAAACTAATACAGTATATGTATATATTTAACCTCTCCGGATTTTATCAAAATAATAAAACCTTATTGTCTTATCACTGCATATAACAGACCTGACTCTATAACAAGGACTCTACCACTTCGGAATCATGTGGGTATTGGAAAGTCACAACAACTAACTTTAAAAAGTTTCTGAAAAGTTTAGATGTGAGCAAATCTTATCTCATGGCAAAAGCAAAAATAAAAGTTGATAAACCAAAAACAGCATAACAGATAAATGCAATAAAATCTCTACAATGTGACCTACTATGTAACCACTAGATTCACTTATAATAACCAATCAGTGAATTCAAACTCATCAGTATTGGATTCTCAGAATTTCTTTTTAGTCTTTTTACTTCATTTTGTACCTAGAAAACGTCTTTATGATTAGATCACACAGGTCTAATGACTGGTCACATGGTCACATCTCTTCCTGTACATAATCATATACTGTAATACATTCACCAATAATATGGAGTAACTGGGCGCTTATTACCGATATAATATTTGGATCCTACTGAATTGTCTCTTGTCTCACTGAGATCATCACATATTACACATAAAATAACCACCATAGAATAATGGTAAATAACATTGGTATGGATCCTTAAACCTATCTTTTGACTGACAGGCCTCTTTACAGACACTTGGACTCTTGGCTAGCTTCTTTTAAGGCCACTAGTATAACCTCAGACATTGGCTTTGTTCTCTCTCATAGCTTTGGCTGACCTGTATGGAAGACATCAGTACAGACAAGGACACACCTATATAGGCCCCCTGTAAGGACACATCTATATAGGCCACCTCTAAGGACATACCTATATAGGCCACCTGTAAGGACACATCTATATAGGCCACCTCTAAGGACATACCTATATAGGCCACCTGTGGCAGGTGGATGACGTCCACTAACATTCCCTGAAACAGGCAGGAAGATGACAGACTATGCAGACAGGCACTTTACGGTGTTACTTACAGTAGGTTATGACAGGTGTAGATAATACAGCCCTACACAACCCTCTCTGCTATATTTGTTGAACCCTAGGCCGCCCAATGTGAGGATACTACACCACATTACACATGGCTGCTGGTATTGTCAGATAACTTACAGTAAGATACAAGGCGGTTGGCAAAGACAGTGCGTTACTTACTTACTGTCTGACGCCATCTTTACCCTGTACCTCCTCTCCATCCGCTGGTCTCACAGCTTGTTGCTGATTGTCTATGGAAAAGACTTAAAAACAAACAGATCCACATCTCCCCCTCCACCTGTACACTATGTGCGGTTACCTCAGGAAGAGACCGGAAACATCTCCCCATCCACCTGTACACTATGTACGGTTACCTCAGGAAGAGACCGGAAACATCTCCCCATCCACCTGTACACTATGTACGGTTACCTCAGGAAGAGAACGGAAACATCTCCCCATCCACCTGTATACTATGTACGGTTACCTCAGGAAGAGACCGGAAACATCTCCCCATCCACCTGTACACTATGTACGGTTACCTCAGGAAGAGACCGGAAACATCTCCCCATCCACCTGTACACTATGTACGGTTACCTCAGGAAGAGACCGGAAACATCTCCCCATCCACCTGTATACTATGTACGGTTACCTCAGGAAGAGACTGGAAACATCTCCCCCTCCACCTGTATACTATGTACGGTTACCTCAGGAAGAGACCGGAAACATCTCCCCCTCCACCTGTACACTATGTACGGTTACCTCAGGAAGAGACCGGAAACATCTCCCCATCCCCCTGTACACTATGTACGGTTACCTCAGGAAGAGACCGGAAACATCTCCCCCTCCACCTGTACACTATGTACGATTACCTCAGGAAGAGACCGGAAACATCTCCCCCTCCACCTGTACACTATGTACGGTTACCTCAGGAAGAGACCGGAAACATCTCCCCATCCCCCTGTACACTATGTACGGTTACCTCAGGAAGAGACCGGAAACATCTCCCCCTCCACCTGTACACTATGTACGATTACCTCAGGAAGAGACCGGAAACATCTCCCCATCCACCTGTACACTATGTGCGGTTACCTCAGGAAGAGACTGGAAACATCTCCCCCTCCACCTGTATACTATGTACGGTTACCTGAGGAAGAGACCGGAAACATCTCCCCCTCCACCTGTACACTATGTAAGGTTACCTCAGGAAGAGACCGGAAACATCTCCCCCTCCACCTGTACACTATGTACGGTTACCTCAGGAAGAGACCGGAAACATCTCCCCATCCACCTGTACACTATGTACGGCTACCTCAGGAAGAGACTGGAAACATCTCCCCCTCCATCTGTACACTATGTACGTTACCTCAGGAAGAGACCGGAAACATCTCCCCCTCCACCTGTACACTATGTGCGGTTACCTCAGGAAGAGACCGGAAACATCTCCCCATTCCCCTGTACACTATGTACGTTACCTCAGGAAGAGACCGGAAACATCTCCCCATTCCCCTGTACACTATGTACGGTTACCTCAGGAAGAGACCGGAAACATCTCCCCATTCCCCTGTACACTATGTACGGTTACCTCAGGAAGAGACCGGAAACATCTCCCCATCCACCTGTATACTATGTACGGTTACCTCAGGAAGAGACCGGAAACATCTCCCCATCCACCTGTACACTATGTACGGTTACCTCAGGAAGAGACCGGAAACATCTCCCCCTCTGACCTCTGCACAGTTACCTCCAACCATCTTACATGTCTCAGTGATTGTCCTCACCTCCAGCTTATGGCAGGAGCGGTTTCTGCAGTGGAACGTCACGCTGCATGGCGGTCACCATATATCCTTGCGTCTTGTGTCATCCATCTTTGAAAAGTCTCGGATAATCTACAATGAAAACTTTTAAACTTTCATTAATATTTGGGCTTTCAATTACATTTTTAACTTTCACAATTTTTAAAACATCAAAATGGGCTACTCTCATTTCCATTTACCTTCCATTTACCTCTATCCCCTCCCCCATTTGAATCTACAGCAAGAGGCAACAGAGATGCTGGATTCAATGCACCTAGCAAAAAAATGTATATATATATATATATATATATATATATATATATATATATATATATACATATTGGGGGGCATAAGGCGTGCAGACTGGAGCCATGGACATGTGTTTGGCTTTACTAGGGATAAGGCAATATATAAAGTCATGAGCTAGTTTGCTATAATCATCACAAAACTGTTAACCCTAAAAATAAAAATAATAATAATAATACATATTACACTCGGCTAGTCCCATTTAACCTTCTTTTGCTATAAATCAAATAAAACACACCTTAAAGCGTAACTGTCATATTTTTTTTTATTGCAGAAATCAGTAGTATAAGCGATTTTAAGAAACTCTGTAATAGGTTTTATCAGCCAAAAAAGCCTCCTTCTGTACTCAAGAAGCAATCTCCCAGCCTCCCCCCCTGACTTCTTATCTGAGCATTATCAGGCAAACACGTCTTCATTACAGAGAAGCCAGTGAAGACGGGTTCTGCTCTCTCCATTCTATCCTTATGCAGGGGGGAGGGGCTGAGGGAGATGAGGGAGCAGGAAGAGGTGACATGAAGTTCAGCTGAAGTCCTTCTTACCTGGCCAGTTATATCTGCGCGTCGGATGACGGATAAATTACCACATCCCGTCTGTCTGCGTTCTGGTTGCAAGAGGCTTAGTCCAGGTTCGGACGCCAAATTGATAAGTCTAAATTTAGATTTTGACCCGTCTCTACAAAGAAAAGTCAACAACCCAGATAAAGGATGGTTATCAATTGATAGCTAGAGCTGTAACCTGCAGTATTACCAACTCGTCACTTATAAATCACGGACACAGATAAGACATTGTATCATGATTATAAGCCTGGATAAATGGCCCCAGTTTTATTATGGTAATCACATTTTATAGACAGAATATGCGGCGGTACTACTCATTCATATGAAATATGTAACATCCAATACAGGCGGGGTTCCAAGTCACAAGACACAAACATGTCACACTCTGGTAGGCCAGTCCATATATGGTCAGTAGCTTCCTGTACTGCGCAGTCAGGGTAACACAATGTTTTATTATTCAAAAATTGTTTATAGATAAGTGTCTTTACTTCGACCCTTTGTTCCTTGGGTATTGTGACTATAAATGATAACTTTTTCAGGAGCTGTTCTCATTGACGTGCTTCCAGCATTCCTCTTCTTCATCCTGAACATGTCTGTCACCCTCTGATCATCTCCAGTCTCTTCAGAAGGCAGTATATATAAGTGTAGTCATATAGGTATGGTGCAAGTAGGTAAAATCCCAATACCTGGCCTTATCATGTGCTAGGTCCAAGGTCCCTTGTAGGCCACCTGAGGGTCTATTACATCCTCTGCCAGTGCCTACGAGACCGTGGACACACATCTCAATGGACTTTATCACAGACTTGCCCCTGTCCAAGGGGAAAACTGTCATGTGGGTAGTTGTTTCTCCAAAAGATTCTCCAAAATGTGTCATCTTATCCCTTTGTGCAAACTTCCTAATGCTTGCACCCTAGCTACACTGTTCATCAACCACATTTTGCGCTTGCATTGTATTCCAGAAAATATGTCTGATCGTGGTGTTCAGTTTGTTGCGAGGTTCTGGAGAGAATTCTGTGGTCGATTGGGTATCTCCTTGTCCTTTTCATCTGCCTTTAACCCGCAGACAAACGGGCAGATGGAGAGGATTAACCAATCTCTTGAACAGTTTCTGAGATGTTTCCTGACTGATGCCCAAGACAAATGGAGGGACTTTATATCTCTAGCAGAATTTGCATTAAACAATCATGAGCAGCACTCATTAAAAATGTAACTTTTTTCTGCAATTATGGTTTTAACCTGAGGTATTCATCTATTCATGTCATCGAGTCAGTTAACCCTTCAGCTGAAGCTATTTTCTCTAAACTGTGCACAGTTTGGGCTGAGGCTCATCAGAGCCTGGTTAAAGCCCAAGAGCTATCTCAAAAACATGCAAATAAAAGACGTATACCTGGCCATCAGTACGTATTAGATGAAAAGGACTGGCTCTCTACTGAGGACCTAAGGTTAAGGGTACAGTCCGGCAAACTGGCACCCAAATATATTGGTCCGTAGAGCATCAGGGAGATCAACAATCCTGTTACTTTTAGTTTAAAATTGCCTAGGTCATTCCGAATCCACAAAGTATTCCATAAATCTCTGTTAAAAAGTATGTTCTTCCGGTTTCTGCGTCGACTCCCCTTGCTCCGCTGATTGTCCAGGGGGAACTAGAATATGAAGTAGAATAGATGCTAGAATTTTGCAGGGTACAGGGTTCCATACGATATCTTGTGTTTTGGAAAGGATTCGGCCCGGAGAAATGTATGTGGGTGTCAGGCAAAGATATGCATGCTCCACATCTCATCCGTCAATTCTACATACGTAATCCTTCGAAGCCGGGTCCATTGTTTAAGGGTCCTGAGGCCCCTCATAAGAGGGGGGGGGGGGGTACTGTCAGGAATGTGCAGTGAGCCTGGTGTGAACTAGGCCTGTTTTTACTTTGTGTCTGACACAACAGCTTTTCTTTTAGCCTCCTGATAATGCAGGAGTTACACAGCTCACTGCTAGCCTTGATCACTGCAGCTGAGCAGTATTTTTGATTGACAGATGCCTCTACCTGTCCGGAACCTTGGGGATGAAAGCGCCAGTCCAATGGGGATCCGGATCGGGCTCTTTCGAAATGAAAGCAGAGCTAGTTATTCCCTGCTGGCTATTAAGGTTCACACCCTGATGCCAGCTCCCCGTCTACTCCTGCGATCCCCGTTCCTAATTCCTTTGTTTGCTTGACTCGTCACCTGACCTCCCGCTAGACCTATTTGACGATCTGTTTGATCCCTGATTTTGTACTGCGTTGACTGTTTGGTTGTGACTTGGCTTGTCGACTCTCCTTTGTTGTGTTTGTCTGTCTGTCTTGTTCGATGTTACCAGTAGCGGATTACAATAGGTCCTTTTTGGGCGGTAGCCCAGGGCCCTATGGTAAAGTTAATTCGCCCCTGGGTGTTACACTTATTAAGTATAGGGCACGTCTTCGGGGTTGTCCGCGGCCGCCTAGGGCCGACTAAGGCCAATGGCGGATTATAATGTGGGCGGTTTGGGTGGCCGCCCGGGGCCCGAGGCTCCGGGGGGCCCATGCCACGCCGCCCACATTATAATGCCCCCCCTCGCCACTGCAGGCTCTTGTGACCGCAAGCATTGTTTTGCTTGCGGTCACAAGAGTCCTGCTCTTACTGTCCCCCGGCTGTTGTGCAGCTGCCGGAGGTGTCCCGTCCTATCCCCCGGCAGCGCGCGCATCAGACAGCTCCCCGTGCGCCTGTGGCTGTGACTTCCGGCGCACGGGGAGCTCTCTGATGCGCGCGCTGCCGGGGGATAGGACAAGACACCTCCGGCAGCTGCGCAACAGCCGGGGGACAGACGGAGCCTGCAGGACAGGAGAGGATCGACGGGGGAACGGGTTGTGAGGTGAGTTTTCTTTGTTTTTTTGTTTTGTTTTTTTTTAAATCTGCCTGCACGAGGGGAATGGGGGAAGAGGGGGACCATCTATAAGGGGGGAAAAGAGGGGGACCATCTATAAGGGTATAAGGGGGGGGGGGGGGAGAGGGGGACCATCTATAAGGGGGCAAAAGAGGGGGACCATCTATAAGGGTATAAGGGGGGGGGGGGAAGAGGGGGACCATCTATAAGGGTATAAGGGGGAGGGAGAGGGGGACCATCTATAAGGGGGGGGGAGAGGGGGACCATCTATAAGGGGGGAAAAGGGGGACCATCTATAAGGGTATAAGGGGGGGAAGAGGGGGACCATCTATAAGGGGGGACCAGCTATAAGGGGGGAAGAGGGGGACCATCTATAAGGCTATAAGGGGGGGGGAGAGGGGGACCATCTATAAGGGGGGAAAAGAGGGGGACCATCTATAAGGGTATAAGGGTGGGGGGAAGAGGGGGACCATCTATAAGGGGGGGGGGAGGGGGACCATCTATAAGGGGGGAAAAGGGGGACCAGCTATAAGGGGGGAAGAGGGGGACCATCTATAAGGGTATAAGGGGGGGGGGAAGAGGGGGACCAGCTATAAGGGGGGGAAGAGGGGGGCCATCTATAAGGGGGGGCCAGCTATAAGGGGGGGAAGGGGGGGGACCATCTATAAGGGGGGGGAAGAGGGGGACCATCTATAAGGGGGGGGGGAAGAGGGGTACCATCTATAAGGGGGGGGAAGGGATACCATCTATAAGGAGGGAAGGGGGGAACCATCTATAAGGGGGGGAAGAGGGGTACCATCTATAAGGGGGGGAAGGGATACCATCTATAAGGGGGGGGAAAGAGGGGGACCATCTATAAGGAGGGAAGAGGGGTACCATCTATAAGGAGGGAAGAGGATGACCATCTATAAGGGGGGAAGAGGGGGACCATCTCCTATAGGAATAGCACCCTCCTTTCCTGACATCCTCTGTGCTGCTGTGACCTCCCCTATAAGATCAGCACCCTCCTCTCCTGACATCCTCTGTGCTGCTGGGACGCTGCGACCTCCCCTATAAGATCAGCCCCCTCCTCTCCTGACATCCTCTGAGATGCTGTGACCTTCCCTATTAGATCAGCACCCTCCTCTCCTGACATCCTCTGTGCTGCTCGGACCTCTTCTATAGATCAGCACCCTCCTCTCCTGACATCCTCTGTGCTGCTCGGACCTCTCCTATAGATCAGCACCCTCCTCTCCTGACATCCTTTGTGCTGCTGGGACCTCTCCTATAGGATTAGCACCCTCCTCTCCTGACATCCTCTGTGCTGCTAGGACTCTCCTATATGATCAGCACCCTCCACTCCTGATATCCTCTGTGCTGCTGTGACCCTGCAACCTCCCCTATAAGATCAGCTCCCTCCTCTCCTGAAACCAGGTGGCAATATGTTTATTGGGGGCAGTGGAGGTGGGGTGGACAATGCTTACTGGGAGCAGCATGGGACCAAACTTATTGGGGCCAGCAGGGAGGGGAGGCAGGCAGTGTTTATTGGGGACAGTGTGGGGGGGGGCAGTAGCGGAGTATAATGTGGGCGGATTGACGGGGGGCCCAGGTTGGGTGGACAGCCCGGGGCCCAGGGTACATTTAATCCGCCACTGACTAAGGCAAGTAGGTAGGGACAGTGGGTGGGTTCAGCCTTAGGGTCCACTGTCTCGTCTTGTCTCTACCTCCCCGTCCTGACAATTACTACTATAATACTGCTCCTATATACAGGAATATAACTACTATAATACTGCTCCTATATACAGGAATATAACTACTATAATACTGCCCCTATATACAGGAATATAACTACTATAATACTGCTCCTATATACAGAAATATAACTACTATAATACTGCTCCTATATACAGGAATATAACTACTATAATACTGCTCCTATATACATGAATATAACTACTACACGACTATGTTCACACAATGTAAGTTCCGTAGTAATCACGGCTGTTGTTGCAACTACCGTGATTAGTGCAGAACCTACGCTGTGCTGAAGGCTGAGGGAATCCTGGCCGGAGTGTATACACATAGAACATATATATACATACACATGGTATACACTTTGTCCGGGATCCCTAGTGGTGCTGTAAAAAACTGACATGTCAATGAATAGCGGCCGCAGAAAACCCTGTCAGTTTACACAATGAAGCGTGCGGATCCCGCCACAAGCTCCATTGTGTGCTGCAAGGAATTCGGATGCGGTATGCACGGATGCGTCGGTATCTAAATTCAGTGGCGCTAAAGATCATCTGCCCGATACTGCAGTATCGGCCAGAATGATCTTTTCTGAGAACGGCCGGTGTCATACAAAGTGTGAACAAAGCCTAATACAATATATTTATGTGTAGATACTTTGTGTCACTATGACATATTGGACATCCAGCTCTCTAGACTTTGCAGTTTGGCTTTGCTGCCTTTAGAGACGTTAACATGTTTCTATATTCTCTCTCTGTACTGTGGTTGATCATTATAGGACACAACTATCTGTGTGTTATTGGTTTAGTACCTTTGTACCTTTGTGACTTATGTAACAATCAGGTTTTGCTGGTCTCGCTTGGCTCTTTCCGGGCACGGTACAGCCATACAGACAGTCAGCCCGGACTGGGAACTGAGCTCAGGGACTTTGGGCTATTTTGCCTTTTAGTATTTCCAAAGTGTTTTCAGATCAATCCCGCATAGTGGAAGGCAGCCGTGCACTATTTTCCTGTTCAGATCAGTGGGATATTGTTATTTACTCCAGAATTGACGGCAATGGATGGACGTCGCTTCCTATTGGTAATCAATGCAGAAGTCCAGGTAATGCCAATGGGTGACGTAAAGCTCAATATACAATAACTGCACTATATGTATATGTATATAAGTATAGCTCAATATACAATAACTGCACTATATGTATATAAGTATAGCTCAATATACAATAACTGAACTATATGTATATAAGTATAGCTCAATATACAATAACTGAACTATATGAGAAGTTATAGTAAGATGAGGGGTTGAGAGGGCAGCACAGAGGATGTCAGGAGAGCAGTGTGCTGATCTTATAGGAGATGTCAGAGGATGAGAGTTACATAAAGGAGAGGCAGGGTCCCAGCAGCACAGAGGATGTCAGGAGAGCAGTGTGCTGATCTTATAGCGGTCGATCACGCGGCCGGCCATACTCACAAAGAGGCGTGCAGCGTTGAGTGAATTCGGCCCGGGGGAAAGGGACGGGGACAAGTGCCCCGGTCTTGATAAATTTCCCCCTTTAATGTACACCCCAACGCTCCTTTAGATCACACATAACATTGTACACCCAACACTCCTATAGATCACACGTGACAATGTGCTCCTTCCTGGAGATCAATGTCAGCGAGTCATTCATAAAGAACATGAAGAGAGCCAGCGGGCCCCTCCTGGAGAACATCAAGAGAGCCAGCGGGCCCCTGCTGGAAAACATCAAGAGAGCCAGCGGGCCCCTGCTGGAAAACATCAAGAGAGCCAGCGGGCCCCTGCTGGAAAACATCAAGAGAGCCAGCGGGCCGCTCCTGGAGAACATCAAGAGAGCCAGCGGGCCCCTCCTGGAGAACATCAAGAGAGCCAGCGGGCCGCTCCAGGAGAACATCAAGAGAGCCAGCGGGCCGCTCCAGGAGAACATCAAGAGAGCCAGCGGGCCCCTCCTGGAGAACATCAAGAGAGCCAGCGGGCCGCTCCAGGAGAACATCAAGAGAGCCAGCGGGCCCCTCCTGGAGAACATCAAGAGAGCCAGCGGGCCCCTCCTGGAGAACATCAAGAGAGCCAGCGGGCCGCTCCAGGAGAACATCAAGAGAGCCAGCGGGCCCCTCCTGGAGAACATCAAGAGAGCCAGCGGGCCGCTCCAGGAGAACATCAAGAGAGCCAGCGGGCCCCTCCTGGAGAACATCAAGAGAGCCAGCGGGCCCCTCCTGGAGAACATCAAGAGAGACAGCGGGCCGATCCAGGAGAACATCAAGAGGGCCAGCGGGCCCCTCCTGGAGAACATCAAGAGAGCCAGCAGGCCCCTGCTGGAGAAAATCAAGAGAGCCAGCGGGCCCCTCCTGGAGAACATCAAGAGTCTCATCGGGCCCCTCCTAGAGAACATTGAAAGCCAGCGGGCCGCTCCTGGAGAACATTGAAAGAAAACAGAATCAATGCTCACTATGATGCGAGCGGGTCCAGCCGCACACTCAATTGTGTTCAGTGTACGGTTCTGATGCGGGTGTGCATGGATGCGCCCGCATCAGAACACAGCGGCGCTAAAGATCATCCGGCCGGCTAAAGAACATAGCCTCACGTAGGATGGGCTCAGATACACCAGATCAGTAGACAGTATCACACAGGATGACAGATGATCGGCTCAGATACACAGCTGCAGTAGACGTCTCATGTATGGGAATGATTTATCACTGAGGATTCAGCTTTGCTTCAATTGATCAGATCATATCAGAATTTACTCAGCGCCTTTCATCCTTGGCGGAGACCTTGAGTTGTGGCGTTTATGTGAACAGCGGTGAATGCTGCCGGTGCCGGGTGCGCACTTTATACAATAGGCACAATGTGTGCCAGCTGATTCATGGAGCCACACTTCATGAACAAACCTTTCAGTGTTGTATGAATACAGGTTATACGACACAAACGCACTGACATCTGTTTACACAGCAAAGTCTCAGAAAAGTGAGCAGCGGCAGATGATACCAGACACGTTTCTATTATCCGATTAAAGCTCTTAAAGGCACGTCTGCTTTTCACAAAATTTTCTTTATTCCTGAATTCCCTGTATTAGGTCTGTTAATCCAGAGCTTCCTGATTCAGTGGGATCAGGCACCATGTAACTAGTGAACAATTCAGATGTATATACCTTGCCGGGTCTGTACTGGGTACTGGAGTATATTCTGGAGTCAGCTGCAGCGTCTCACTGATGGTGGTTACACTAACCCTCTTAGATGACATCTCACGGCCGATCTGAGCATGACGGGCGTCCTCTTCTGGGAATTGTTATTCTCCTTATTTCTATAATTATAATATCCTAAAATGCCAAATTCTGAAGCAGATGTATAGATGTTACACGACAACGGATCAATAACAGGGAGATCAGAGGCGGACACCATCACGTATCCTTCATCACCTCGAGGAAAGGAAACTCCTTAAAATCTCTGTACAAATGAGTTAACTCTTTCCATCTCAGCTATTCATCTATTACTGCTGTCAACCAGCCTGTACATCCTAGGTATAGAGAGGTAGTCACAGCCCCACCTCCTGTACATCCTGGGTATAGAGAGGTAGTCACAGCCCTGCCCCCTGTATATAATGTGTATAGAGAGGAAGTCACAGCCCCGCCCCCTGTATATCATGTATATAGAGAGGTAGTCACAGCCTTATATATCTTATATATGTAATGTGTGTGGCCTCCATGCGCCTGTATGACCTCCCTACAAGGCCCGGCCATGCTCCTGATGAGGTGCTTGTATGACCTCCCTACAAGGCCCGGGCATGCTCCTGATGAGGTGCTTGTATGACCTCCCTACAAGGCCCGTGCATGCTCCTGATGAGGTGTCTGTATGACCTCCCTACATGGCCCGGGCATGCTCCTGATGAGGTGTATGACCTCCCTACAAGGCCCGGGCATGCTCCTGATGAGGTGTATGACCTCCCTACAAGGCCCGGGCATGCTCCTGATGAGGTGGCTGTATGACCTCCCTACAAGGTCCGGGCATGCTCCTGATGAGGTGCCTGTATAATGAGGTGTCTGTATGACCTCCCTACAAGACCTGGGCATGCTCCTGATGAGGTGTATGACCTCCCTACAAGGCCCGTGCATGCTCCTGATGAGGTGTATGACCTCCCTACAAGGCCCGGGCATGCTCCTGATGAGGTGTATGACCTCCCTACAAGGCCCGGGCATGCTCCTGATGAGGTGTCTGTATGACCTCCCTACAAGGCCCGGGCATGCTCCTGATGAGGTGTATGACCTCCCTACAAGGCCTGGGCATGCTCCTGATGAGGTGTCTGTATGACCTCCCTACAAGGTCCGGGCATGCTCCTGATGAGGTGTATGACCTCCCTACAAGGCCCGGGCATGCTCCTGATGAGGTGTCTGTATGACCTCCCTACAAGGCCCGGGCATGCTCCTGATGAGGTGTCTGTATGACCTTCCTACAAGGCCTGGGCATGCTCCTGATGAGGTGGCTGTATGACCTCCCTACAAGGCCCGGGCATGCTCCTGATGAGGTGTATGACCTCCCTACAAGGCCCGGGCATGCTCCTGATGAGGTGTCTGTATGACCTCCCTACAAGGCCCGGGCATGCTCCTGATGAGGTGTATGACCTCCCTACAAGGCCCGGGCATGCTCCTGATGAGGTGTCTGTATGACCTCCCTACAAGGCTCGGGCATGCTCCTGATGAGGTGTCTGTATGACCTCCCTACAAGGCCCGGGCATGCTCCTGATGAGGTGTATGACTTCCCTACAAGGCCCGGGCATGCTCCTGATGAGGTGTCTGTATGACCTCCCTACAAGGCCCGGGCATGCTCCTGATGAGGTGTCTGTATGACCTCCCTACAAGGCCCGGGCATGCTCCTGATGAGGTGTCTGTATGACCTTCCTACAAGGCCTGGGCATGCTCCTGATGAGGTGGCTGTATGACCTCCCTACAAGGCCCGGGCATGCTCCTGATGAGGTGTATGACCTCCCTACAAGGCCCGGGCATGCTCCTGATGAGGTGTCTGTATGACCTTCCTACAAGGCCTGGGCATGCTCCTGATGAGGTGGCTGTATGACCTCCCTACAAGGCCCGGGCATGCTCCTGATGAGGTGTATGACCTCCCTACAAGGCCCGGGCATGCTCCTGATGAGGTGTATGACCTCCCTACAAGGCCCGGGCATGCTCCTGATGAGGTGGCTATATGACCTCCCTACAAGGCCCGGGCATGCTCCTGATGAGGTGGCTGTATGACCTCCCTACAAGGCCCGGGCATGCTCCTGATGAGGTGTATGACCTCCCTACAAGGCCCGGGCATGCTCCTGATGAGGTGTCTGTATGACCTCCCTACACCGCCCGGGCATGCTCCTGATGAGGTGTATGACCTCCATACAAGGCCCGGGCATGCTCCTGATGAGGTGTATGACCTCCCTACAAGGCCCGGGCATGCTCCTGATGAGGTGGATGATGGTCTCCTGAGGGATCTCCTCCCAGACCTGGACTAAAGCAGCCGCCAACTCCCACACAGTCCGTGCTGCAACGTGACGTTGGTGGAGACATGATGTCCCCGATGTGCTCAATGGGATTCAGGTCAGGGGAACGGGCAGCCAGTCCATAGCTTCACTGCCTCCACCTTCTAGCAACTGCTGCTATGATTGGGCCAATTATCGTTTCGTGTAAACACACCATAAGCGTTCCCATCATGTTTTTCAGCAGTGTACTTTGCAATGACAGACTTGAAGTGACACTGTCACCCCCTTTGTGCATTCTGACATCTCTACACAGGTGTAAAGGGTAAATTTAGCGTAAATTTTGTGTAAATTTAGCGTTTTTCATACCATACCATTTCATATCATACGTGATGGTGTTTGTTCAAAGTAAAAAGTGTCCTTTTATCAACTGCAGATTGTATTAAGTGGGCGTGGCCTCGCTGCATTAGCGCCACTTAGCCCCACCCATAACAATCCCGCTGGTCCAGCCCCCTTGACGCCCATTGGTTGGCCGCCAAAAAGGGGGTGGGGTCTAGACCTTTCAGCCAGCCTGTTCCAACGATGATTGTTATTTACGATTGTTCTTGTGCTTATCCTTTCCTGGCTAATAGACTAGGGAACGAGTGAACAACGCATTATTACACCGAACGATGTTCAAACGATTTGTGAATAGAGATGAGCGATCCGAACCCGAACGTTCGGTATTTGATTAGCGGTGGCTGATGAACTTGGATAAAGCTCTAAGGTTGTCTGGAAAACATGGATACAGCCAATGACTATATCCATGTTTTCCACATAGCCTTAGGGCTTTATCCAAGTTCAGCAGCCACCGCTAATCACATGCCGAAAGTTTGGGTTCGGATGGACTCGAGCATGCTCCAGGTTCGCTCATCTCTATTTGTGAACGATTAATGATACAAAACAGGTCCAGGCTCTATCAAAAGATCAACGATTTCTTGTTGGTCGTTTAATCGTTGCCTATTACACGCAACGATTATCGTTCAAATCCGAACGATCTAACGATTTTTTGAACGATAATCGTCCTGTGTAATAAGGCCCTTAGTCTGGCACCATGTCAAGGTAGTGCAGAGCAATCCACAGCCTGCAGCCTAGCATAACCCCATGCGCCAGATAAAATATGTGAGAAATACTAGCTGCCTGTCCCCATTCTTACCTGTTGCAGTTAATTCTTCCTGGACCCAGAAGGTGATCCTGCAAGAAACAACAACAAAAATAAACCTCCAAACCAAGTGTAAAGTATACCTGTCACAATAGGCCATGGATCGGCAGGATCCACTCCTAATCCGGAAGTAGATACGGCCATGCAATGAGACAGTACACGACCCCCATTGGATCTAATAGGGGTTGCACACTGTCTCATTGTGTCTCTGAATCCATGGAGACACAACTTCCAGACTAGGGTGGATCCTGCCGCTCATCCAGATGCAGCCCACTGGGACAGGCACACTTTAAATTAAACAAAAAAAACCCTCTCATAATTTCTCCTTTGCTTCGGACCCTTCTCCCATTGGCAGTGGACGGCCTGCACCGTCTCATCCAAGGTGTGCCACACCGGATAGAGAGCTGGCAACCCACCCGTCCCTGGGCTAAGGTGATTGGCTAATCTACATCCATGGCCATGGTGACAGGACGCTAAGGACGCTACAGTGTGCTCACTCATTTCCTACATGGCCACCAGCGAGAGCCAGGCCTTATTCCATGGCGTACACCAGGGGCACGTCTGATATATGGGACTGTGTTTTCTGTTTTTTTTTTCTTAATTCTAACTTTTATTCAATTTTCCAAATAAAAATTCATAACAACAGACACCAGGGAAGCGCAAATCACATATCAAATAATTTGTGCCCCTGTGTTTTTTACTTCCGTGTTATATGACTGTAGCTGGCTGCGTATGTGTCTGAGAGAAAGGCGGAAATTAAAGGGGCACTCTGGGCAATATCACTATGTGTGACCCCTCTATATCACTATGTGTGACCCCTCTAAATCACTATGTGTGACCCCTCTCTATATCACTATGTGTGACCCCTCTCTATATCACTGTGTGTGACCTCTCTCTATATCACTATGTGAGACCCCTCTCTATATCACTATGTGTGACCCCTCTCTATATCACTGTGTGTGACCCCTCTCTATATCACTGTGTGTGACCCCTCTCTATATCACTATGTGTGACCCCTCTCTATATCACTGTGTGACCCCTCTCTATATCACTATGTGTGACCCCTCTCTATATCACTATGTGAGACCCCTCTCTATATCACTATGTGTGACCCCTCTCTATATCACTATGTGTGACCCCTCTCTATATCACTATGTGTGACCCCTCTCTATATCACTATGTGTGACCCCCCTCTCTATATCACTATGTGTGACCCCTCTCTATATCACTATGTGTGACCCCTCTCTATATCACTATGTGTGACCCCCCTCTCTATATCACTATGTGTGACCCCTCTCTATATCACTATGTGTGACCCCTCTCTATATCACTATGTGAGACCCCTCTCTATATCACTATGTGTGACCCCTCTATATCACTATGTGTGACCCCTCTCTATATCACTGTGTGACCCCTCTCTATATCACTATGTGTGACCCCCCTCTATATCACTATGTGTGACCCCTCTCTATATCACTATGTGTGACCCCTCTCTATATCACTATGTGTGACCCCCTGTATATCACTATGTGTGACCCCTCTCTATATCACTATGTGTGACCCCCCTCTCTATATCACTATGTGTGACCCCTCTCTATATCACTATGTGTGACCCCTCTCTATATCACTATGTGTGACCCCTCTATATCACTATGTGTGACCCCTCTCTATATCACTATGTGTGACCCCTCTCTATATCACCGTGTGACCCCTCTATATCACTATGTGTGACCTCTCTCTATATCACTATGTGTGACCTCTCTCTATATCACTATGTGTGACCCCTCTCTATATCACTATGTGTGACCCCTCTCTATATTACTATGTGTGACCCCCTCTCTATATCACTATGTGTGACCCCTCTCTATATCACTATGTGTGACCCCTCTATATCACTATGTGTGACCCCTCTCTATATCACTATGTGTGACCCCTCTATATCACTATGTGTGACCCCTCTATATCACTATGTGTGACCCCTCTATATCACTATGTGTGACCTCTCTATATCACTATGTGTGACCCCTCTCTATATCACTGTGTGTGACCCCTGTATATCACTATGTGTGACCCCTCTCTATATCACTATGTGTGACCCCTCTCTATATCACTATGTGTGACCCCTCTCTATATCACTATGTGTGACCCCTCTCTATATCACTAGGTGTGATCCCTCTCTATATCACTATGTGTGACCCCTATATCACTATGTGTGACCCCTCTCTATATCACTATGTGTGACCCCTCTATATCACTATGTGTGACCCCTCTATATCACTATGTGTGACCCCTCTCTATATCACTATGTGTGACCCCCTCTATATCACTATGTGTGACCTCTCTCTATATCACTATGTGTGACCTCTCTCTATATCACTATGTGTGACCTCTCTCTATATCATTATGTGTGACCCCTCTCTATATCACTATGTGTGACCCCCCTCTATATCACTATGTGTGACCCCTCTCTATATCACTATGTGTGACCCCTCTCTATATCACTATGTGTGACCCCCTCTATATCACTATGTGTGACCCCTCTCTATATCACTGTGTGTGACCCCTCTCTATATCACTATGTGTGACCCCTCTCTATATCACTATGTGTGACCTCTCTATATCACTATGTGTGACCCCTCTATATCACTATGTGTGACCCCCCTCTATATCACTATGTGTGACCCCTCTCTATATCACTATGTGTGACCCCTTTCTATATCACTATGTGTGACCCCTCTCTATATCACTATGTGTGACCCCTCTCTATATCACTATGTGTGACCTCTCTATATCACTATGTGTGACCCCTCTCTCTATATCACTGTGTGAACTCTCTATATCACTATGTGTGACCCCTCTATATCACTATGTGTGACCTCTCTCTATATCACTATGTGTGACCCCTCTATATCACTATGTGTGACCCCTCTCTATATCACTGTGTGACCCCTCTCTATATCACTATGTGTGACCCCTCTCTATATCACTATGTGAGACCCCTCTTTATATCACTATGTGTGACCCCTCTCTATATCACTATGTGTGACCCCCTGTATATCACTATGTGTGACCCCTCTCTATATCACTATGTGTGACCCCCCTCTCTATATCACTATGTGTGACCCCTCTCTATATCACTATGTGTGACCCCTCTCTATATCACTATGTGTGACCCCTCTATATCACTATGTGTGACCCCTCTCTATATCACTATGTGTGACCCCTCTCTATATCACCGTGTGACCCCTCTATATCACTATGTGTGACCTCTCTCTATATCACTATGTGTGACCTCTCTCTATATCACTATGTGTGACCCCTCTCTATATCACTATGTGTGACCCCTCTCTATATCACTATGTGTGACCCCCTCTCTATATCACTATGTGTGACCCCTCTCTATATAACTATGTGTGACCCCTCTATATCACTATGTGTGACCCCTCTCTATATCACTATGTGTGACCCCTCTATATCACTATGTGTGACCCCTCTATATCACTATGTGTGACCCCTCTATATCACTATGTGACCCCTCTCTATATCACTATGTGTGACCCCTCTATATCACTATGTGTGACCTCTCTATATCACTATGTGTGACCCCTCTCTATATCACTGTGTGTGACCCCTGTATATCACTATGTGTGACCCCTCTCTATATCACTATGTGTGACCCCTCTCTATATCACTATGTGTGACCCCTCTCTATATCACTATGTGTGACCCCTCTCTATATCACTAGGTGTGATCCCTCTCTATATCACTATGTGTGACCCCTATATCACTATGTGTGACCCCTCTCTATATCACTATGTGTGACCCCTCTATATCACTATGTGTGACCCCTCTCTATATCACTATGTGTGACCCCTCTCTATATCACTATGTGTGACCCCTCTCTATATCACTATGTGTGACCCCCTCTATATCACTATGTGTGACCTCTCTCTATATCACTATGTGTGACCTCTCTCTATATCACTATGTGTGACCTCTCTCTATATCACTATGTGTGACCCCTCTCTATATCACTATGTGTGACCCCCCTCTATATCACTATGTGTGACCCCTCTCTATATCACTATGTGTGACCCCTCTCTATATCACTATGTGTGACCCCCTCTATATCACTATGTGTGACCCCTCTCTATATCACTATGTGTGACCCCTCTCTATATCACTATGTGTGACCCCTCTCTATATCACTATGTGTGACCTCTCTATATCACTATGTGTGACCCCTCTCTCTATATCACTATGTGTGACCCCTCTATATCACTATGTGTGACCCCCCTCTATATCACTATGTGTGACCCATCTCTATATCACTATGTGTGACCCCTCTCTATATCACTATGTGTGACCTCTCTATATCACTATGTGTGACCCCTCTCTCTATATCACTGTGTGAACTCTCTATATCACTATGTGTGACCTCTCTCTATATCACTATGTGTGACCCCTCTATATCACTATGTGTGACCCCTCTATATCACTATGTGTGACCCCTCTATATCACTATGTGTGACCCCTCTCTATATCACTATGTGTGACCCCTTTCTATATCACTATGTGTGACCCCTCTCTATATCACTATGTGTGACCTCTCTATATCACTATGTGTGACCTCTCTATATCACTATGTGTGACCCCTCTCTATATCACTATGTGTGACCCCTCTCTATATCACTATGTGTGACCCCTCTCTATATCACTATGTGTGACCCCTCTCTATATCACTATGTGTGACCCCTCTCTATATCACTATGTGTGACCTCTCTATATCACTATGTGTGACCCCTCTATATCACTATGTGTGACCTCTCTCTATATCACTGTGTGACCTCTCTATATCACTGTGTGTGACCCCTCTATATCACTATGTGTGACCCCCTCTATATCACTATGTGTGACCCCTCTATATCACTATGTGTGACCCCTCTCTATATCACTATGTGTGACCCCTCTCTATATCACTATGTGTGACCCCCTCTCTATATCACTATGTGTGACCCCTCTCTATATCACTATGTGTGACCCCTCTATATCACTATGTGTGACCCCTCTCTATATCACTATGTGTGACCTCTCTATATCACTGTGTGACCCCTCTATATCACTGTGTGACCTCTCTATATCACTATGTGTGACCCCCTCTCTATATCACTATGTGTGACCCCTCTCTATATCACTATGTGTGACCCCTCTATATCACTATGTGTGACCCCTCTCTATATCACTATGTGTGACCCCTCTCTATATCACTATGTGTGACCCCTCTCTATATCACTATGTGTGACCCCTCTCTATATCACTATGTGTGACCCCTCTCTATATCACTATGTGTGACCTCTCTATATCACTATGTGTGACCCCTCTCTATATCACTATGTGTGACCCCTCTCTATATCACTATGTGTGACCCCTCTATATCACTGTGTGACCCCTCTATATTACTATGTGTGACCCCTCTATATCACTATGTGTGACCCCTCTATATCACTGTGACCCCTCTATATCACTATGTGTGACCCCTCTATATCACTATGTGTGACCCCTCTCTATATCACTATGTGTGACCCCTCTCTATATCACTATGTGTGACCCCTCTCTATATCACTATGTGTGACCCCTCTCTATATCACTATGTGTGACCTCTCTATATCACTATGTGTGACCCTCTCTATATCACTATGTGTGACCTCTCTATATCACTATGTGTGACCTCTCTCTATATCACTGTGTGACCCCTCTCTATATCACTATGTGTGACCCCTCTCTATATCACTATGTGTGACCCCTCTCTATATCACTGTGTGACCCCTCTGTATATCACTATGTGTGACCCCTCTCTCTATATCACTGTGTGACCCCTCTATATCACTATGTGTGACCCCTCTCTCTATATCACTGTGTGACCCCTCTATATCACTATGTGTGACCCCTCTCTATATCACTATGTGTGATCCCTCTCTATATCACTATGTGTGACCCCTCTCTATATCACTATGTGTGACCCCTCTCTATATCACTATGTGTGACCCCTCTCTATATCACTATGTGTGACCCCTCTCTATATCACTATGTGTGACCCCTCTCTATCACTATGTGTGACCCCCTCTATATCACTATGTGTGACCCCCTCTATATCACTATGTACAGGGGCGGACACAGACTGCAAAGGGCCCCTGTGCAAAAAACGTGTTTGGGCCCCCATAACCCATTAGTTTCTCCACCTTTCTGCCTTGAAGGCGCTCACATATGTACGCCCGGGTATCCTGTGTCCTGGTTTCTCAGGAGGGCCCTACAGCACAGATGCCAGGGCCCACTAGAGGACTGTACTGCAGTCTGTGCCGGCCCCAGTGTGGGACTGGGGTACCTGTGGCCACGAATAGAACTGATCATGGGGGGGGCACAGAAATAAAGAACGCGTCAGAAGCAACATGCTGGCCTGCTCCCATCCTGTACTGATGTATCTGTGACCACAGCTGCCTGAATAACAATAACTACAACTCTCAGAATGCCTTACACTTATGAAGCTCTCAGCGAATGCTGGGAGTTGTAGTTTCAACACCTTGAGTTGTCTACTCATTTGTACTTCAAATCCCAGCACACCCTGAGGGCTGCAGACTGCAGTAAATGCTGGGAGTTGTAGTGTTTGCAGCTGTTGTACTTGGAGGGTCCTGAGTGCATTATACACTGGATGTTGTGTGGGGGATGGGAGTATATAGATCAGAGTGTGGAAGTGACCCCAGAACAGCACTAATAAGGGATAGAACAAAGGGGCCCTTAATCACTGCTGGGGCACAGGTGGGATACATGTACTGTATGTGGCTGCACAGGTGGGAGACATGTACTGTATGTGGCCGCACAGGTGGGATACATGTACTGTATGTGGCCGCACAGGTGAGATACATGTACTGTATGTGGCTGCACAGGTGGGATACATGTACTGTATGTGGCCGCACAGGTGGGATACATGTACTGTATGTGGCCGCACAGGTGAGATACATGTACTGTATGTGGCTGCACAGGTGGAATACATGTACTGTATGTGGCTGCACAGGTGGGATACATGTACTGTATGTGGATGCACAGGTGGGAGACATGTGCTGTATGTGGCTGCACAGGTGGAATACATGTGCTGTATATGGATGCACAGGTGGGATACATGTACTGTATGTGGCCGCACAGGTGGAATACATGTACTGTATGTGGCCGCACAGGTGGGATACATGTACTGTATGTGGCTGCACAGGTGGAATACATGTACTGTATGTGGCTGCACAGGTGGAAGACGTACTGTATGTGGCTGCACAGGTGGAATACATGTGCTGTATGTGGCTGCACAGGTGGGATACATGTACTGTATGTGGCTGCACAGGTGGAATACATGTGCTGTATGTGGCTGCACAGGTGGGATACATGTACTGTATGTGGCTGCACAGGTGGAAGACATGTACTGTATGTGGCTGCTTTGGGGGGGAGAAGCAAGAGAAAAATAGCCATGCTGCAGGGGGGAGGGGGCACAGATATTGGCTAAACGGCATAAACTTACAATAAAACTTACAGCACCAGAGAGGGGGGGGGGGGGCTCTGTGCTTTCTCTTACACAGTCCACCCTCTATCTTACACCTTCCAGCAGCCTGACAGACACACTGACAATAATCACTCCCTGTCAGTCCTGTCCCTGGCAGCCGTAACCCTGCAGGATCCCTCCAGCCCCTGTCACCACAGCTCTCTGTCCTCCTCATACAAGGTTTGCCGGACAGTGGAGTACAGGAGGGGGTGTCAGCAGCAGTAGTGTGCAGGCGGAAAGAGGAGAACCAGCTCCGACCGGGCACAGCATCCAGTCACTAAGTGGGCCCAACAGGAGCATGGGGCCCGCACTTCCCTGGTGCTGATGCCGCCTGGGGGGCCCACTACAGACATGTGCCATTTAGAGTCTGAGCCTGGCGGGCCCCTCTATTGGCCTGGGTCCCTGAGCAACTGAACAGGCTGCACAAGTGACAGCTCCACCTCTGATGTCCTATATCACCCTATGTGTAATATACAGGTAGTTAGGGCCAGAAATATTTGCACAGTGACACAAGTTTTGTTATTTTAGCTGTTTACAAAAACATGTTCAGAAATACAATTATATATATAATATGGGCTGAAAGTGCAGACTCCCAGCTGCAATATGAGAGTGTCCACATCCAAATCGGAGAAAGGGTTTAGGAATCATAGCTCTGTAATACATAGCCTCCTCTTTTTCAAGGGACCAAAAGTAATTGGAAAATAGACTCTAAGGGCTGCAATTAACTCTGAAGGCGTCTCCCTCGTTAACCTGTAATCAATGAAGTAGGTAAAAGGTCTGGGCATGATTCCAGGTGTGTGGTTTTGCATTTGGAAGCTGTTGCTGTGACCAGACAACATGCGGTCAAAGGAACTCTCAATTGAGGTGAAGCAGAACATCCTGAGGCTGAAAAAAAAGAAAAAATCCATCAGAGAGATGGCGGACATGAGAGATGGCAGACATGAGAGATGGCAGACATGAGAGATAGCAGACATGAGAGATGGCAGATATGAGAGATAGCAGACATAAGAGATAGCAGACATGAGAGATGGCAGACATGAGAGATGGCAGACATGAGAGATAGCAGACATGAGAGATAGCAGACATGAGAGATAGCAGACATGAGAGATAGCAGACATGAGAGATAGCAGACATGAGAGATAGCAGACATGAGAGATAGCAGACATGAGAGATAGCAGACATAAGAGATGGCAGACATGAGAGATAGCGGACATGAGAGATAGCAGACATGCTTGGAGGAGCAAAATCAACAGTCGGGTACATTCTGAGAAAAAAGGAATTGACTGGTGAGCTTGGGAACTCAAAAAGGCCTGGGCGTCCACGGAAGACAACAGTGGTGGATGATCGCCGCATACTTTCTTTGGTGAAGAAGAACCCGTTCACAACATCAACTGAAGTCCAGAACACTCTCAGGGAAGTAGGTGGATCTGTCTCTAAGTCATCAGTAAAGAGAAGACTCCATGAAAGTAAATACAAAGGGTTCCCATCTAGATGCAAACCATTCATCAATTCCAAAAATAGACAGGCCAGAGTTACATTTGCCGAAAAACATCTCAAGAAGCCAGCTCAGTTCTGGAAAAGTATTCTATGGACAGATGAGACAAAGATCAACCTGGACCAGAATGATGGGAAGAAAAAAGTTTGGAGAAGAAAGGGAACGGCCCATGATCCAAGGCACACCACATCCTCTGTAACACATGGTGGAGGCAACGTGATGGCATGGGCATGCATGGCTTTCAATGGCGCTGGGTCACTTGTGTTTATTGATGACATAACAGCAGACAAGAGTAGCCGGATGAGTTCTGAAGTGTACCGGGATATACTTTCAGCCCAGATTCAGCCAAATGCTGCAAAGTTGATCGGACGGCGCTTCATAGTACAGATGGACAATGACCCCAAGCATACAGCCAAAGCCACCCAGGAGTTCATGAGTGCAAAAAAGTGGAACATTCTGCAATGGCCAAGTCAATCACCAGATCTTAACCCAATTGAGCATGAATTTCACACGCTCAAATCCAGACTTAGGCTGGGTTCACACGCTGTAACTGTGCGGCTGTATTTTTTATGCGGCTGTAAATGTGCGGGTGAAACTCCGGCCGTGGGAAAAAATAGACATGCGGCTCAAAACATACGGTCATTTACTTTGAAATCTGGTTCAACTAAAAATAACAAATAAAATCTTAAGAAAGTGATGGAAACACCTCTGGATGCATCTGGGAAAGCAGGGAAACAGTTTACAGGAATCGCTATTACCGGGGTTTGCGATCCTCTGCACTAATGCCGATGTCTCTCATGGTTATTATATTGAATTAATAAAACACATTTTCTGTCTAATAAAGTCCCTTTTATTGTTCAATAATTAAATGTAAACTAATCCATCATTTTGCAATTAAAGGACAACTCCGGCGGAAAATTTTTTTGGCTTATTTAACACACATTACAAAGTTATATAACTTTGTAATGTGGTTAAATACCCGGTCTGGCCCCCTTCCCCCACTTTCCGACCCCCGACCCCCCACCCCGGAAGTTAAAGAATATATACATTACCTATTACGGTCGTCACGGTCCTCTTCTCTGGTGTCGGGTGATGTCAGAGCTGGGGGCGGTCCGGGTTTTCTTCCTCCTCGGCGTCTTCATTGAGAGTGAATGGGAGAGAAAAGGCTGCTGGTGCACATGCGCACCAGCAGCCTTTTCATTGGCTGGAGCGCATCACATGGCTTCCAGCTTGCTCAGCCCTGATTGGCTGAGCTTGCTGGAAGCCATGTGATGCGCTCCAGCCAATGAAAAGGCTGCTGGTGCGCAAGCGCGCTGGAAGCCTTTTCTCTCTCATGGACCCGGAAGAAGGAGACATCGCTGGACGGCGGACGCAGGTGACGGTGAGGCGGCCGGCGGCCGAATGGAGTGGCGATCGTCACCGGAGGGATGGTGAGTATGGTGTCTGTGTGTGTCTGTGTTTTTTTTTTTGGGGGGGGGTCCCGCCGGAGTTGTCCTTTAAATATACTGTTCAAATAAATATATATATAAATAAATGTATATTTATATATATATATTTATTTTTTGACAGTATATTTAATTGCACAATGATGGATTCGTTAGAATTAAATTATTGAACAAAGAAACTGTATTTATTTCAACGAAAATGTGTTTTATTAATTAAATATTAATTAGTACAGGAAGCTCCATAAGCCGTTAATTCATATGCCGGCAATAGAGCTTTCTGTACTAATCATCACTTTACTTTAATGAAAACATCAAATGTTTCTTCTAATTATGTTATCACAATAGGATTATTAGAAGAAACATTTAGAATTATATGTGCGCTCAGCTGATTGGCTGATCGGCTGAGCGCACATATAATGAGCCGGTCAGTACAGTGACTTCATTGTGCTGCGGACCAGCGAAGAGACAACATCGGGGTGAGTATACAGCTCTCCCCACCCCCTCCCCGGCACTGCACCCCTCCCAGCAAGGAAGGGGGGTCACTTAACCACTTCCTTGCTGGGATGGGTGCAGTCTGACATCAGTCTGGCCCCCAGGGGGTTAAGGGGGATGCAATACATCCTCCCTTAACCCCTTGGGGGCCAGACTGTAAGCAGCGATCTGTAAAGATGCTGCATACTGTAAGGAGCACAACACCGCTCACAATGATGGGTGTTGTGCTCCTGTTTGTGTATTTTTTGTGTGTTTCTCCCTTTTTGTTTTTCAGATATCGGTATCCTGGGGATTACGTCGGATTCCATGGACTACGTCGATGACCAGCGGTTGTTCTTTGAATTTTTTAATAAAATGGTCAATGAGGGGTGTGGGGGTGTTTTTATTTGAATAAAAAAATATTTTAAACTTGTGTCTTGTCTTTATTTCTTTACTTTATAGACTTAGTAGTGGAAGCCGTCTAATAGACGGAATCCATTACTAAGTTGGGGCCTAGTGTTAGCCGGTATAAAATGGCTAACACTAACCCCCTATTATTACCCCAGTACCCAATGCCACCAGGGGTACTGGGAAGAGCCGGGTGCCAGTGGTCCCGGAGCGTCAATATTGGCGCTCCTGGACCGGGCGGCAGCAGGCTGGTAAGATTTAGGCTGGGGAGGGCCTAAACCAATGGCTCTTCCCACCCCCGTGTTACCAGGCTGCTGTCGTTTGGTTTTTAACCCGGCTGGTTATAAAAATAGGGGGGACCCTATGCGTTTTTTTTTAATTATTTATTTATTTATTTAAAAAAAAAACCGCATAGGGTCCCCCCTATTTTTATAACCAGCCGGGTTAAAAACCAAACGACAGCAGCCTGGTAACACGGGGGTGGGAAGAGCCATTGGTTTAGGCCCTCCCCAGCCTAAATCTTACCAGCCTGCTGCCGCCCGGTCCAGGAGCGCCAATATTGACGCTCCGGGACCACTGGCACCCGGCTCTTCCCAGTACCCCTGGTGGCATTGGGTACTGGGGTAATAATGGGGGGTTAGTGTTAGCCATTTTATACCGGCTAACACTAGGCCCCAACTTAGTAATGGATTCCGTCTATTAGACGGCTTCCACTATTAAGTCTATAAAGTAAAGAAATAAAGACAAGACACAAGTTAAAAAAATTTTTTATTCAAATAAAAACACCCCCACACCCCTCATTGACCATTTTATTAAAAAAATTCAAAGAACAACCGCTGGTCATCGACGTAGTCCATGGAATCCGACGTAATCCCCAGGATACCGATATCTGAAAAACAAAAAGGGAGAAACACACAAAAAAAACACAAACAGGAGCACAACACCCATCATTGTGAGCGGTGTTGTGCTCCTTACAGTATGCTGCATCTTTACAGATCGCTGCTTACAGTCTGAACCCCAAGGGGTTAAGGGAGGATGTATTGCATCCCCCTTAACCCCTTGGGGGCCAGACTGATGTCAGACTGCACCCATCCCAGCAAGGAAGGGGTTAACTGACCCCCCTTCCTTGCTGGGAGGGGTGCAGTGCTGGGGAGGGGGTGGGGAGAGCTCTATACTCACCATCCGATGTCCCGATGTGTCCTCTTCGCTGGTCCGCAGCACAATGAAGTCACTGTGCTGCGGACCCGCTAATTATATGTGCGCTCAGCCGATCAGCCAATTAGCTGAGCGCACATATAATTCTAAATGTTTCTTCTAATAATGCTATTGTGATAACATAATTAGGAGAAACATTTGATGTTTTAATTAAAGTAAAGTGATGATTAGTACAGAAAGCTCTATTACCGGCAATATGAATTAACGGCTTATGGAGCTTCCTGTACTAATTAATATTTAATGAATAAAACACATTTTCGTGGAAATAAATTCTGTTTCGTTGGTCAATAATTTAATTCTAACGAATCCATCATTGTGCAATTCAATATACTGTCAAAAAATAAATATATAGATAAATATACATTTATTTATATATCTATTTATTTTAACAGTATATTTAATTGCAAAATGATGGATTCGTTAGAAATAAATTATTGAACAACGAAAGTGTCTTGATTACAAAGAAAATGTGTTTTAGTAATTTAATATATTAACTATTAGAGGCATCGGCATTCGGCATCATTGCCGGCTATTTTTGAAGTACTCCGTACGGACCGCCTGTCAATCCACGGCCGCATGTCCAGCCGCAAACAATGGTCTTGTTCATTTTTTACGGGTCCGTTTACGATAGGGCCGTAGATTCATACATAGTGTGCACTGTGCAGCCGTATATCCTATACTTCCAAGCATACACACGAACCACCAAAAATACCGCCGCACAATTACAGCCGCAAATACAGCCGCACTGTTACAACGTGTGAATAAAAGGTTAAGACGGAAAGACCCACAAACAAGCAAGATCTGAAGGCTGCGGCTGTAAAGGCCTGGCAAAGCATTAAGAAGGAGGAAACCCAGCGTTTGGTGATGTCCATGGGTTCCAGACTTAAGGCAGTGATTGCCTCCAAAGGATTCGCAACAAAATATTGAATTTTTTTTTTTTTGTTTGGGTTATGTTTATTTGTCCAATTACTTTTGAGCTCCTAAAATGTGAAGTGTTTGTAAAGAAATGTGCACAATTCCTACATTTTTTATCAGATATTTTTGTTCAACCCTTCAAATTAAACGTTACAATCTGCACTTGAATTCTGTTGTAGAGGTTTCATTTCAAATCCAATGCGGTGGCATGCAGAGCCCAACTCGCCAAAATTGTCTCACTGTCCAAATATTTCTGGCCCTAACTGTATATCCTCAGCCCACCCTATGTGTAATATACAGGTATAACCCCATCCCACCCTATGTGTAATATACAGGTATATCCTCATCCCACCCTATGTGTAATATACAGGTATAACCCCATCCCACCCTATGTGCAATATACAGGTATAACCCCATCCCACCCTATGTGTAATATACAGGTATAACCCCATCCCACCCTATGTGTAATATACAGGTATAACCTCATCCCACCCTATGTGTAATATACAGGTATAACCCCATCCCACCCTATGTGTAATATACAGGTATAACCCCATCCCACCCTATGTGTAATATACAGGTATAACCTCATCCCACCCTATGTGTAATATACAGGTATAACCCCATCCCACCCTATGTGTAATATACAGGTATAACCCCATCCCACCCTATGTGTAATATACAGGTATATGCTCATCCCACCCTATGTGTAATATACAGGTATAACCCCATCCCACCCTATGTGTAATATACAGGTATAACCCCATCCCACCGTAAGTGTAATATAAATGTATATCCTCATCCTACCCTATGTGTAATATACAGGTATAACCCCATCCCAACCTATGTGTAATATACAGGTATATCCTCATCCCACCCTATGTGTAATATACAGGTATATCCTCATCCTACCTTATGTGTAATATACAGGTATATCCTCATCCTACCTTATCTGTAATACACATGTATATCCTCATCCTACCCTATGTGTAATATACATGTATATCCTCATCCCACCCTATGTGTAATATACATGTATATCCTCATCCCACCCTATGTGTAATATACATGTATATCCTCATCCTACCTTATGTGTAATATACATGTATATCATAATCCCACCTTATGTGTAATATACATGTATATTCTCATCCTACCTTATGTGTAATATACATGTATATCCTCATCCTACCTTATGTGTAATATACATGTATATCCTCATCCCACCCTATGTGTAATATACATGTATATCCTCATCCTACCTTATGTGTAATATACATGTATATCCTCATCCCACCCTATGTGTAATATACATGTATATCCTCATCCTACCTTATGTATAATATACATGTATATCCTCATCCCACCCTATGTGTAATATACATGTATATCCTCATCCTACCCTATGTGTAATATACATGTATATCCTCATCCCACCCTATGTGTAATATACAGGTATAACCCCATCCCACCCTATGTGTAATATACATGTATATTCTCATCCTACCTTATGTGTAATATACATGTATATCCTCATCCTACCTTATGTGTAATATACATGTATATCCTCATCCCACCCTATGTGTAATATACATGTATATCCTCATCCTACCTTATGTGTAATATACATGTATATCCTCATCCTACCTTATGTGTAATATACATGTATATCCTCATCCCACCCTATGTGTAATATACATGTATATCCTCATCCCACCCTATGTGTAATATACATGTATATCCTCATCCCACCCTATGTGTAATATACATGTATATCCTCATCCTACCTTATGTGTAATATACAGGTATATCCTTATCCTACCTTATGTGTAATATACATGTATATCCTCATCCCACCCTATGTGTAATATACATGTATATCCTCATCCTACCTTATGTGTAATATACATGTATATCCTCATCCTACCTTATGTGTAATATACATGTATATCCTCATCCCACCCTATGTGTAATATACATGTATATCCCCATCCCATCCTATGTGTAATATACAGGTATAACCTCATCCCACCCTATGTGTAATATACATGTATATCCTCATCCTACCTTATGTGTAATATACATGTATATCCTCATCCTACCTTATGTGTAATATACATGTATATCCTCATCCCACCCTATGTGTAATATACATGTATATCCTCATCCTACCTTATGTGTAATATACATGTATATCCTCATCCTACCCTATGTGTAATATACATGTATATCCTCATCCCACCTTATGTGTAATATACATGTATATTCTCATCCGACCCTATGTGTAATATACAGGTATATCCTTATCCTACCTTATGTGTAATATACATGTATATCCTCATCCCACCCTATGTGTAATATACATGTATATCCTCATCCCACCTTATGTGTAATATACATGTATATCCTCATCCCACCTTATGTGTAATATACATGTATATTCTCATCCGACCCTATGTGTAATATACATGTATATCCTCATCCCACCTTATGTGTAATATACATGTATATTCTCATCCGACCCTATGTCTAATATACATGTATATCCTTATCCTACCTTATGTGTAATATACATGTATATCCTCATCCCACCCTATGTGTAATATACATGTATATCCTCATCCCACCTTATGTGTAATATACATGTATATCCTCATCCCACCCTATGTGTAATATACATGTATATCCTCATCCTACCTTATGTGTAATATACATGTATATCCTCATCCTACCTTATGTGTAATATACATGTATATCCTCATCCTACCTTATGTGTAATATACATGTATATCATCATCCTAACTTATGTGTAATATACAGGTATATCCTCATCCCACCCTATGTGTAATATACATGTATATCCTCATCCCACCTTATGTGTTATATACATGTATATCCTCATCCTGCCTTATGTGTAATATAGATGTATATCCTCATCCCACCCTATGTGTAATATACATGTATATCCTCATCCCACCCTATGTGTAATATACATGTATATCCTCATCCCACCTTATGTGTAATATACTGTACAGGTCAGGCTAGGTTCACACTGCGTTTTTGCAATCCGTTTTTTTAATCCGTTTTTTGCAAAAAAAAAACAATTAATAAATTGGATGCATTTGTGTGCATCTGTTTTGATCTGCTTTTCCATTGACTTCCATTGTAAAAAAAAAAAACGGATCAAAGCGGATCCGTTTTTTTTTAAACGGACACAAAAGTAGTGTCAGCTACGTTTTTGTGTCCGTCAAAAAAAAACGGACCCGTTTTAATCAGTTTTTTTTTTTTACAATGGAAGTCAATGGAAAAACGGATCAAAACAGATGCACACAAAAACGGATTGAAAAAACGCAGTGTGAACCTAGCCTCAGACATATAGTTTTATCTCTGCTTGCTGTCAGTGACTGCAGCCGTATAGTGCTGTCTCTGCTTGATGTCAGTGAATGCAGGCATATAGTGCTATCTCTGCTCACTGTCAGTGGATGCAGCCGTATAGTGCTATCCCTGCTTGATGTCAGAGAGTGCAGCTGTATAGTGCTATCCCTGCTTGATGTCAGTGAATGCAGGCATATAGTGCTGTCTCTGCTTGATGTCAGAGAGTGCAGCTGTATAGTGCTATCCCGGCTCGCTGTCAGTGAATGCAGGCATATAGTGCTATCCCTGCTCGCTGTCAGAGAGTGCAGCCGTATAGTGCTATCCCTGCTTGATGTCAGTGACTGCAGCCGTATAGTGCTATCCCTGCTCGCTGTCAGTGGATGCAGCCGTATAGTGCTATCTCTGCTTGATGTCAGTGACTGCAGCCGTATAGTGCTATCTCTGCTTGCGGTCAGTAAATACAGGCATATGTACCTGTCTTTGTGTCACAGCTCTGTATACTATAAGTGTTAGTGGAACTAGAATGTTTTAATTCACAATCAGCAAGCAGAGATCTACACCTACACTACACTCCCCGGTAAACAGATGCTATTATGCAGCATATAACTACACCATGTGCGTGTCAGCTCTGCTGCATCATGCGCCCGTCAGCTCTGCTACATCACAGCCAGTAGTCCTCTGTTTCCTGTTTAATAGTAATGACAGCAGGGGCAGGAAAGAAAGCTAAGGGGGCGGATACACAAACCGACCAATCAGGGAGATGCATGATGGAAAAGTAGTTTCCTATCTTGGATATAGATCGGCTTTTAGAAAAATGTATTAAAAATCCGGAATGGCAGCAGCTAGAAAGACAAGAGATACTCAGGGGGACTTGATGAGTAAGATCAGCAGCACCTTGTGTTTTCACTCAGCTGGATAATCCCTTTAAACTGTCAGTTCTAGTACTATCTGCAGTAATGTGCACTGAGCACCTGCACATCACATACAGTATCCTCAGCCACTCCATGTGTGATACTTTCTGCAGTATCTAATCCTACCAGGTGTGATACTGTCTGCTGAGCCTCTGTATCTAATCCTACCAGGTGTGATACTGTCTGCTGAGCTGCTGTATCTAATCCTACCAGGTGTGATACTGTCTGCTGAGCCTCTGTATCTAATCCTACCAGGTGTGATACTGTCTGCTGAGCTGCTGTATCTAATCCCACCATGTGTGATACTGTCTGCTGAGCTGCTGAGCTGCTGTATCTAATCCTACCATGTGTGATACTGTCTGCTGAGCCTCTGTATCTAATCCCACCATGTGTGATACTGTCTGCTGAGCCTCTGTATCTAATCCTACCATGTGTGATACTGTCTGCTGAGCTGCTGTATCTAATCCCACCATGTGTGATACTGTCTGCTGAGCCTCTGTATCTAATCCTACCATGTGTGATACTGTCTGCTGAGCCTCTGTATCTAATCCTACCATGTGTGATACTGTCTGCTGAGCTGCTGTATCTAATCCTACCATGTGTGATACTGTCTGCTGAGCCTCTGTATCTAATCCTACCATGTGTGATACTGTCTGCTGAGCTGCTGTATCTAATCCCACCATGTGTGATACTGTCTGCTGAGCTGCTGTATCTAATCCTACCATGTGTGCTACGGTCTGCTGAGCCTCTGTATCTAATCCTACCATGTGTGATACTGTCTGCTGAGCTGCTGTATCTAATCCTACCATGTGTGATACGGTCTGCTGAGCTGCTGTATCTAATCCTACCATGTGTGATACTGTCTGCTGAGCCTCTGTATCTAATCCTACCATGTGTGATACTGTCTGCTGAGCTGCTGTATCTAATCCCACCATGTGTGATACTGTCTGCTGAGCTGCTGTATCTAATCCCACCATGTGTGATACTGTCTGCTGAGCCTCTGTATCTAATCCTACCATGTGTGATACTGTGCTGAGGTTCTGTATCTAATCCTACCATGTGTGATACTGTCCGCTGAGCTGGTGTATCTAATCCTACCATGTGTGATACTGTCTGCTGAGCTGCTGTATCTAATCATACCATGTGTGATACTGTCTGCTGAGCTGCTGTATCTAATCCTACCATGTGTGATACTGTGCTGAGCCTCTGTATCTAATCCTACCATGTGTGATACGGTCTGCTGAGCTGCTGTATCTAATCCTTCCATGTGTGATACTGTGCTGAGGTTCTGTATCCAATCTTATCATACGTGATACGGTCTGCTATGCAATTGTATCTAACTCCACCATGTATGATATTGTCTGCTGACCCACTGTATCTAATCTGTTGAATATGATCCGTCCTACTGTGTATCTAAGCCGGTCTATGCTGAACTGCTGTATCCAAGCTTATTAGGTGTGATACCGTCTGAGCACAGTCCGGCGCTCCTCCATTCCCCTCACACACAGAACTCCCGCCACCAATGGTCTCCATAACAACAGCGCTCAGCGCAGCATTCTACCACGAGATCTCAGTGTCACGTGACACAGCCAGCACTGACGCCCAGGGAGTGGCGGGGAACACGACATCCGGAACGGAAGCATTTGTCTTTCGTTCTGACCGGGAGGATATTTAGGTGCACCAGGGCGGAGCTTGGCTTCATTCCCATTGGCTGGCTGCAGGCGGAAGCGGCTGCTTGTTTTGCAGGTTCCGGCGTTGAAGGTTTGGAGCACGATGGCGACCGATTCCTGGGCTCTGGCGGTGGACGAGCAGGAGGCGGCGGCCGAGTCGGTGAGGAGCCGGTGTACGGGCCTGGTGCTCGGCCCTGCTAGCTGGGACTCCTCGGACCACCCTGGTGTGATATCCGCCGGGGCTCCGCATAGTACAGCCGGGGGAGGAGGAGGGGGCCCCTACATAGTACAGGAGGAGGGGGCCCCTACATAGTACAGGAGAGGGAGGAGGAGGGGGCCCCTACATAGTACAGGAGAGGGAGGAGGAGGGGGCCCCTACATAGTACAGGAGAGGGAGGAGGAGGGGGCCCCTACATAGTACAGGAGAGGGAGGAGGAGGGGGCCCCTACATAGTACAGGAGAGGGAGGAGAAGGAGGGGGCCCCTACATAGTACAGGAGAGGGAGGAGGAGGAGGGGGCCCCTACATAGTACAGGAGAGGGAGGAGGAGGGGGCCCCTACATAGTACAGGAGAGGGAGGAGGAGGAGGGGGCCCCTACATAGTATAGCCAGGGGAGGAGGAGGGGGGCCCCTACATAGTACAGGAGAGGAAGGAGGAGGGGGCCCCTACATAGTACAGCAGGGGGAGGAGGAGGGGGCCCCTACATAGTACAGGAGAGGGAGGAGGAGGGGGCCCCTACATAGTACAGCAGGGGGAGGAGGAGGGGGCCCCTACATAGTACAGCAGGGGGAGGAGGAGGGGGCCCCTACATAGTACAGGAGAGGGAGGAGGAGGAGGGGCCCCTACATAGTACAGGAGAGGGAGGAGGAGGGGGGCCCCTACATAGTACAGGAGAGGGAGGAGGAGGGGGCCCCTACATAGTATAGCCAGGGGAGGAGGAGGAGGGGGCCCCTACATAGTACAGGAGAGGGAGGAGGAGAGGGCCCCTACATAGTACAGCCAGGGGAGGAGGAGGGGGCCCCTACATAGTACAGGAGAGGGAGGAGGAGGGGGCCCCTACATAGTACAGGAGAGGGAGGAGGAGGAGGGGGCCCCTACATAGTATAGCCAGGGGAGGAGGAGGGGGCCCCTACATAGTACAGGAGAGGGAGGAGGAGGGGGCCCCTACATAGTACAGGAGAGGGAGGAGGAGGGGGCCCCTACATAGTACAGGAGAGGGAGGAGGAGGGGGCCCCTACATAGTACAGGAGAGGGAGGAGGAGGAGGGGGCCCCTACATAGTATAGCCAGGGGAGGAGGAGGGGGCCCCTACATAGTACAGGAGAGGAAGGAGGAGGGGGCCCCTACATAGTACAGGAGAGGGAGGAGGAGGGGGGCCCCTACATAGTACAGGAGAGGGAGGAGGAGGAGGGGGCCCCTACATAGTACAGGAGAGGGAGGAGGAGGAGGGGGCCCCTACATAGTACAGGAGAGGGAGGAGGAGGAGGGGGCCCCTACATAGTACAGGAGACGGAGGAGGAGGGGGCCCCTACATAGTACAGCCAGGGGAGGAGGAGGAGGGGGCCCCTACATAGTACAGGAGAGGGAGGAGGAGGGGGGCCCCTACATAGTACAGGAGAGGGAGGAGGAGGGGGCCCCTACATAGTACAGCCAGGGGAGGAGGAGGAGGGGGCCCCTACATAGTACAGGAGAGGGAGGAGGAGGAGGGGGCCCCTACATAGTACAGGAGAGGGAGGAGGAGGGGGCCCCTACATAGTACAGGAGAGGAAGGAGGAGGGGGCCCCTACATAGTACAGGAGAGGAAGGAGGAGGGGGCCCCTACATAGTACAGGAGAGGAAGGAGGAGGGGGCCCCTACATAGTACAGGAGAGGGAGGAGGAGGAGGGGGCCCCTACATAGTACAGCCAGGGGAGGAGGAGGAGGGGGCCCCTACATAGTACAGGAGAGGGAGGAGGAGGGGGCCCCTACATAGTACAGGAGAGGGAGAAGGAGGGGGCCCCTACATAGTACAGGAGAGGGAGAAGGAGGGGGCCCCTACATAGTACAGGAGAGGGAGAAGGAGGGGCCCCTACATAGTACAGCCAGGGGAGGAGGAGGAGGGGGCCCCTACATAGTACAGGAGAGGGAGGAGGAGGAGGGGGGCCCCTACATAGTACAGGAGAGGGAGGAGGAGGAGGGGGGCCCCTACATAGTACAGGAGAGGGAGGAGGAGGAGGGGGCCCCTACATAGTACAGGAGAGGAAGGAGGAGGGGGCCCCTACATAGTACAGGAGAGGGAGGAGGAGGAGGGGGCCCTACATAGTACAGGAGAGGGAGGAGGAGGGGGCCCCTACTACATAGTACAGCCAGGGGAGGAGGAGGAGGGGGCCCCTACATAGTACAGGAGGAGGAGGGGGCCCCTACATAGTACAGGAGAGGGAGGAGGAGGAGGGGGCCCCTACATAGTACAGCCAGGGGAGGAGGAGGAGGGGGCCCCTACATAGTACAGGAGAGGGAGGAGGAGGGGGCCCCTACATAGTAAAGGAGAGGGAGGAGGAGGAGGGGGCCCCTACATAGTACAGGAGAGGGAGGAGGAGGAGGGGGCCCCTACATAGTACAGCCAGGGGAGGAGGAGGAGGGGGCCCCTACATAGTACAGGAGAGGGAGGAGGAGGGGGCCCCTACATAGTACAGGAGAGGGAGGAGGAGGGGGCCCCTACATAGTACAGCCAGGGGAGGAGGAGGAGGGGGCCCCTACATAGTACAGGAGAGGGAGGAGGAGGGGGCCCCTACATAGTACAGGAGAGGGAGGAGGAGGGGGCCCCTACATAGTACAGGAGAGGAAGGAGGAGGGGGGCCCCTACATAGTACAGGAGAGGGAGGAGGAGGGGGCCCCTACATAGTACAGCCAGGGGAGGAGGAGGAGGGGGCCCCTACATAGTACAGGAGAGGGAGGAGGAGGGGGCCCCTACATAGTACAGGAGAGGGAGGAGGAGGGGCCCCTACATAGTACAGGAGGGAAGGGAGGAGGAGGGCCCCTACATAGTACAGGAGAGAGGGAGGAGGAGGAGGGGTGCCCTACATAGTACAGCCAGGGGAGAGGAAGGGGGGCCCCTACATAGTACAGGAGAGGGAGAGGAGGAGGGGCCCCTACATAGTACAGGAGAGGGGAGGAGGAGGGGATGGAGCCCTACATAGTACAGGAGAGGGAGTGAGGAGGAGGGGCCCCTACATAGTTAACAGGAGAGGAGGATGAGGGAGGGGGCCCCTACATAGTACAGGAGAGAGGGATGGAGGGGAGGGGGGGCCCCTCACATAGTACAGGAGACGGAAGGAGGAGGGGGCCCCTAACATAAGTACAGCCAGGGAGGAGGAGAAGGGGGCCCCTACAGAGTAACAGGATAGGGAGGAGGAGGTGGGCCCCTACATAGTACAAGGAGAGGGGAGGGAGGAAGGGGGCCCCTACGATAGTACAAGCCGGGAGGAGGAGGGGGCCCCTAAAAAGTACAGGAGGAGGGGGCCCCTACATAGTACAGGAGAGGGAGGAGGAGGAGGGGCCCCTACATAGTAGCAGGAGAGGAAGGAGGAGGGGGGCCCCTACATAGTACAGGAAGGGAAGAGAGGAGGAGGGGGCCCCTAACATAGTACAGGAGAGGGAGGAGGAGGAGGGGGCCCCTACATATACAGGAGAGGAGGAGGAGGAGGAGGCGGGGCCCCTACATCGTACAGGAGCGGAGGAGGAGAGGGGGCCCCTACATAGTACAGGAGGAGGAGGAGGGGCCCCTACATAGTAGAGGAGAAAGGAGGGGGCCCCTACATAGTTACAGCCCAGGGGAGGAGAGGGAGAGGAGGGCCCCTACATAGTACAGCCAGGGGAGGAGGAGGAGGGGGCCCCTAATAGTACAGTAGGGAGGAGGAGGAGGGGGCCCCTACATAGTACAGGAGAGGGAGGAGGAGAGGGGGCCCCTACATAGTACAGCAGGGGGGGGGGGAGGAGGAGGAGGGGGCCCCTACATATAAAGGAGAGGGAGGAGGAGGGGGGCCCCTACATAGTACAGGAGAGGGAGGAGGAGGAGGGGGCCCCTACATAGTACAGGAGAGGGAGGAGGGGGCCCCTACATAGTACAGGAGAGGGAGGAGGAGGAGCCCCTACATAGTACAGGAGAGGGAGGAGGAGGAGCCCCTACATAGTACAGCCAGGGGAGGAGGAGGAGGAGGAGGAGGAGGAGGAGGGGGCCCCTACATAGTACAGGAGAGGGAGGAGGAGGAGCCCCTACATAGTACAGCCAGGGGAGGAGGAGGAGGAGGAGGGGGCCCCTACATAGTACAGGAGAGGGAGGAGGAGGAGCCCCTACATAGTACAGCCAGGGGAGGAGGAGGAGGAGGAGGAGGGGGCCCCTACATAGTACAGGAGAGGGAGGAGGAGGGGGCCCCTACATAGTACAGCCGGGGGAGGAGGAGGAGGAGGGGGCCCTACATAGTACAGGAGAGGGAGGAGGAGGGGGCCCCTACATAGTACAGCCGGGGGAGGAGGAGGAGGAGGGGGCCCTACATAGTACAGGAGAGGGAGGAGAGGGGGCCCCTACATAGTACAGCCGGGGGGAGGGAGGGGGGGCCCCCTACATAGTACAGCCAGGGGAGGAGGAGGAGGGGGCCCTACATAGTACAGGAGAGGGAGAGGAGGAGGGGGCCCCTACATAGTCCAGGAGAGAGGAGGAGGGGGCCCCTACATAGTACAGGAGGAGGAGGAGGGGGCCCCTACATAGTACAGGAGGAGGAGGGGGCCCCTACATAGTACCAGGGGGAGGAGGAGGAGGGGGCCCCTACATAGTACAAGCAGGGGAGGAGGAGGAGGGGGCCCCTACATAGTACAGGCAGGGGGAGGAGGAGGGGGGCCCACTACATAGTACCAGGGATGAGGGAGGAGGGGGCCCCTACATAGTACAGGGAGGAGAGAGGAGGGGGCCCCTACATAGTACAGGAGAGGGAGGAGGAGGGGGCCCCTACATAGTACAGGAGGGGAGGAGGAGGGGGCCCCTACATAGTACAGCCAGGGGAGGAAGGAGGAGGGGGCCCCTACATAGTACAGCCAGAGGGAGGAGGAGGGGGCCCCTACATAGTACAGCCAGGGGAGGAGGAGGAGGGCCCCTACATAGTACAGAGAGGGAGGAGGAGGGGGCCCCTACATGTACAGCAGGGGAGGGAGGAGGGGCCCTACATAGTACAGGAGAGGAGGAGGAGGGGGCCCCTACATAGTACAGCCAGGGGAGGAGGAGGAGGGGGCCCCCTACATAGTACAGCCGGGAGGGAGGAGGAGGGGGGCCCCTACATAGTACAGGAGAGGGAGGAGGAGGAGGGGCCCCTACATAGTACAGACAGGGAGGAGGAGGAGGGGGCCCCCTACATAGTACAGGAGAGGGAGGAGGAGGGGGGCCCTACATAGTAAAGGAGAGGGAGGAGGAGGAGGGGGCCCCTACATAGTACAGGAGAGGGGAGAGGAGGAGGGGGCCCCTACATATTACAGGAGAGGGAGGAGGAGGAGGAGGGGGCCCCTACATAGTACAGGAGAGGGAGGAGGAGGAGGAGGAGGGGGGCCCCTACATAGTACAGGAGATGGTAGGAGGAGGAGGGGGCCCCTACATAGTACAGGAGAGGGAGGAGGAGGAGAGTGGCCCATACATAGCAACAGGAGAGGGAGGGAGAGGAGGGGGCCCCTACATAGTACAGGAGAGGGAGGAGGAGGAGAGGGGCCCATACCATAGTACAGGAGAGGGAAGAGAGGAGGAGTGGGGTCCCCTACATAGTACAGGAGAGGGAAGAGGTAGGAGGGGGGGGCCCCTACATAGTGTACAGGAGAGGGAGGAGGAGGAGGAGGATGGGTGGCCCCTACATAGTACAGGAGAGGGAGGAGAGGAGGAGGAGGGGGCCACCTACAATAGTACAGGAAGATGGAGGAGGAGGAGGGGGCCCCTACATAGTACAGGAGGGAGGAGGAGGGAGGGGGCCCCTACATAGTACAGCCAGGGGATGGAGGAGGGAGGGGGCCCCTACATAGTACAGGCTCAGTGGTGAGGAGGAGGAGGGGGCCTCCTACATAGTACAGCCAGGGGAGGAGGAGGAGGGGGCCCCTACATAGTACAGGAGAGGGAGGAGGAGGAGGGGGCCCCTACATAGTACAGCCAGGGGAGGAGGAGGAGGGGGCCCCTACATAGTAAAGGAGAGGGAGGAGGAGGAGGGGGCCCCTACATAGTACAGGAGAGGGAGGAGGAGGAGGGGGCCCCTACATAGTACAGGAGAGGGAGGAGGGGGCCCCTACATAGTACAGGAGAGGGAGGAGGAGGGGGCCCCTACATAGTACAGGAGAGGGAGGAGGAGGGGGCCCCTACATAGTAAAGGAGAGGGAAGAGGAGGAGGAGGGGGCCCCTACATAGTACAGGAGAAGGAGGAGGAGGGGGCCCCTACATAGTACAGGAGGAGGAGGAGGGGGCCCCTACATAGTACAGGAGAGGGAGGAGGAGGAGGGGGCCCCTACATAGTACAGGAGAGGGAGGAGGAGGAGGGGGCCCCTACATAGTACAGCCAGGGGAGGAGGAGGAGGGGGCCCCTACATAGTACAGCCAGGGGAGGAGGAGGAGGGGGCCCCTACATAGTACAGCCAGGGGAGGAGGAGGAGGGGGCCCCTACATAGTACAGCCAGGGGAGGAGGAGGAGGGGGCCCCTACATAGTACAGCCAGGGGAGGAGGAGGAGGGGGCCCCTACATAGTACAGCCAGGGGAGGAGGAGGAGGGGGCCCCTACATAGTACAGCCAGGGGAGGAGGAGGAGGGGGCCCCTACATAGTACAGGAGGAGGAGGGGGCCCCTACATAGTACAGCCAGGGGAGGAGGGGGCCCCTACATAGTACAGCCAGGGGAGGAGGAGGAGGGGGCCCCTACATAGTACAGGAGAGGGAGGAGGAGGAGGGGGCCCCTACATAGTACAGGAGGAGGAGGGGGCCCCTACATAGTACAGGAGGAGGAGGGGGCCCCTACATAGTACAGGAGGAGGAGGGGGCCCCTACATAGTACAGCCAGGGGAGGAGGAGGAGGAGGGGGCCCCTACATAGTACAGCCAGGGGAGGAGGAGGAGGGGGCCCCTACATAGTACAGCCAGGGGAGGAGGAGGAGGGGGCCCCTACATAGTACAGCCAGGGGAGGAGGAGGGGGGGGGCCCTACATAGTACAGGAGAGGGAGGAGGAGGAGGGGGCCCCTACATAGTTACAGGAGAGGGAGGAGGAGGGGGCCCCTACATAGTACAGCCGGGGGAGGAGGAGGAGGGGGCCCCTACATAGTACAGCCAGGGGAGGAGGAGGAGGAGGGGGCCCCTACATAGTACAGCCAGGGGAGGAGGAGGAGGGGGCCCCTACATAGTACAGCCAGGGAGGAGGAGGAGGGGGCCCCTACATAGTACAGCCAGGGGAGGAGGAGGAGGGGGCCCTACATAGTACAGGAGAGGGAGGAGGAGGAGGGGGCCCTACATAGTACAGGAGAGGGAGGAGGAGGAGGGGGCCCCTACATAGTACAGGAGAGGGAGGAGGAGGGGGCCCCTACATAGTACAGCCGGGGGAGGAGGAGGAGGGGGCCCCTACATAGTACAGGAGAGGGAGGAGGAGGGGGCCCCTACATAGTACAGCCAGGGGAGGAGGAGGAGGGGGCCCCTACATAGTACAGCCAGGAGAGGGAGGAGGAGGGGGCCCCTACATAGTACAGCCAGGGGAGGAGGAGGAGGGGGCCCCTACATAGTACAGGAGAGGGAGGAGGAGGAGGGGGCCCCTACATAGTACAGGAGAGGGAGGAGGCCCCTACATAGTACAGGAGAGGGAGGAGGCCCCTACATAGTACAGGAGAGGGAGGAGGAGGAGGGGGCCCCTACATAGTACAGGAGAGGGAGGGAGGAGGAGGAGGGGGCCCCTACATAGTACAGGAGGAGGAGGAGGGGGCCCCTACATAGTACAGGAGGAGGAGGAGGGGGCCCCTACATAGTACAGGAGGAGGAGGAGGGGGCCCCTACATAGTACAGGAGGAGGAGGAGGGGGCCCCTACATAGTACAGGAGGAGGAGGAGGGGGCCCCTACATAGTACAGGAGGAGGAGGAGGGGGCCCCTACTAGTACAGGAGGAGGAGGAGGGGCCCCTACATAGTACAGGAGGAGGAGGAGGGGGCCCCTACATAGTACAGGAGGAGGAGGAGGGGGCCCTACATAGTACAGGAGGAGGAGGAGGGGGCCCCTACATAGTACAGGAGGAGGAGGAGGGGGCCCCTACATAGTACAGGAGGAGGAGGAGGGGGCCCCTACATAGTACAGCCAGGGGAGGAGGAGGAGGGGGCCCCTACATAGTACAGCCAGAGGAGGAGGAGGAGGGGGCCCCTACATAGTACAGCCAGGGGAGGAGGAGGAGGGGGCCCCTACATAGTACAGCCAGGGGAGGAGGAGGAGGGGGCCCTACATAGTACAGCCAGGGGAGGAGGAGGGGGCCCTACATAATACAGCCAGGGGAGGAGGAGGAGGGGGCCCTACATAGTACAGGAGAGGGAGGAGGAGGGGGCCCCTACATAGTACAGGAGAGGGAGGAGAAGGAGGAGGAGGGGGCCCCTACATAGTACAGCCGGGGGAGGAGGAGGGGGCCCCTACATAGTACAGGAGAGGGAGGAGGAGGAGGGGGCCCCTACATAGTACAGGAGAGTGAGGAGGAGGAGGAGGGGGCCCCTACATAGTACAGCCGGGGGAGGAGGAGGGGGCCCCTACATAGTACAGCCAGAGGAGGAGGAGGGGGCCCCTACATAGTACAGCCGGGGGGAGGAGGAGGGGGCCCCTACATAGTACAGGAGAGGGAGGAGGAGGGGGCCCCTACATAGTACAGGAGAGGGAGGAGGAGGGGGCCCCTACATAGTACAGGAGAGGGAGGAGGAGGGGGACCCCTACATAGTACAGGAGAGGGAGGAGGGGGACCCCTACATAGTACAGGAGAGGGAGGAGGGGGCCCCTACATAGTACAGCCGGGGGGGAGGAGGAGGGGGCCCCTACATAGTACAGGAGAGGGAGGAGGAGGGGGACCCCTACATAGTACAGGAGAGGGAGGAGGAGGGGGACCCCTACATAGTACAGGAGAGGGAGGAGGAGGGGGCCCCTACATAGTAAAGGAGAGGGAGGAGGAGGAGGGGGCCCCTACATAGTACAGGAGAGGGAGGAGGAGGAGGGGGGCCCCTACATAGTACAGCCAGGGGAGGAGGAGGAGGGGGCCCCTACATAGTACAGGAGAGGGAGGAGGAGGGGGGCCCCTACATAGTACAGGAGAGGGAGGAGGAGGGGGCCCTACATAGTACAGCCAGGGGAGGAGGAGGAGGGGGCCCCTACATAGTACAGGAGAGGGGAGGAGGAGGGGGCCCCTACATAGTACAGGAGAGGGAGGAGGAGGGGGCCCCTACATAGTACAGGAGAGGAAGGAGGAGGGGGCCCCTACATAGTACAGGAGAGGGAGGAGGAGGGGGGCCCCTACATAGTACAGCCAGGGGAGGAGGAGGAGGGGGCCCCTACATAGTACAGGAGAGGGAGGAGGAGGGGGCCCCTACATAGTACAGGAGAGGGAGGAGGAGGGGGCCCCTACATAGTACAGGAGAGGAAGGAGGAGGGGGCCCCTACATAGTACAGGAGAGGGAGGAGGAGGAGGGGGCCCCTACATAGTACAGCCGGGGGAGGAGGAGGGGGCCCCTACATAGTACAGGAGAGGGAGGAGGAGGAGGGGGCCCCTACATAGTACAGGAGAGGGAGGAGGAGGAGGGGGCCCCTACATAGTACAGGAGAAGGAGGAGGAGGGGGCCCCTACATAGTACAGGAGAGGGAGGAGGAGGAGGGGGCCCCTACATAGTACAGGAGACGGAGGAGGAGGGGGCCCCTACATAGTACAGCCAGGGGAGGAGGAGGAGGGGGCCCCTACATAGTACAGGAGAGGGAGGAGGAGGGGGCCCCTACATAGTACAGGAGAGGGAGGAGGAGGGGGCCCCTACATAGTACAGGAGAGGGAGGAGGAGGGGGCCCCTACATAGTACAGGAGAGGGAGGAGGAGGGGGCCCCTACATAGTACAGGAGAGGGAGGAGGAGGGGGCCCCTACATAGTACAGCCGGGGGAGGAGGAGGAGGGGGCCCCTACATAGTACAGGAGAGGGAGGAGGAGGAGGGGGCCCCTACATAGTACAGGAGAGGGAGGAGGAGGGGGCCCCTACATAGTACAGGAGAGGGAGGAGGAGGAGGGGGCCCCTACATAGTACAGGAGAGGGAGGAGGAGGAGGGGGCCCCTACATAGTACAGGAGGGGGCCCCTACATAGTACAGGAGAGGGAGGAGGAGGAGGGGGCCCCTACATAGTACAGCCAGGGGAGGAGGAGGAGGAGGGGGCCCCTACATAGTACAGCCGGGGGAGGAGGAGGAGGGGGCCCTACATAGTACAGGAGAGGGAGGAGGAGGGGGCCCCTACATAGTACAGGAGAGGGAGGAGGAGGGGGCCCCTACATAGTACAGGAGAGGGAGGAGGAGGGGGCCCCTACATAGTACACGAGAGGGAGGAGGAGGAGGGGGCCCCTACATAGTACAGGAGAGGGAGGAGGGGGCCCCTACATAGTACAGGAGAGGGAGGAGGAGGAGCCCCTACATAGTACAGGAGAGGGAGGAGGAGGAGCCCCTACATAGTACAGCCAGGGGAGGAGGAGGAGGAGGAGGAGGAGGAGGGGGCCCCTACATAGTACAGGAGAGGGAGGAGGAGGAGCCCCTACATAGTACAGCCAGGGGAGGAGGAGGAGGAGGGGGCCCCTACATAGTACAGGAGAGGGAGGAGGAGGAGCCCCTACATAGTACAGCCAGGGGAGGAGGAGGAGGAGGAGGAGGGGGCCCCTACATAGTACAGGAGAGGGAGGAGGAGGGGGCCCCTACATAGTACAGCCGGGGGAGGAGGAGGAGGAGGGGGCCCTACATAGTACAGGAGAGGGAGGAGGAGGGGGCCCCTACATAGTACAGCCAGGGGAGGAGGAGGAGGAGGGGGCCCCTACATAGTACAGCCGGGGGAGGAGGAGGGGGCCCCTACATAGTACAGGAGGAGGAGGGGGCCCCTACATAGTACAGCCAGGGGAGGAGGAGGGGGGCCCCTACATAGTACAGGAGAGGGAGGAGGAGGGGGCCCCTACATAGTACAGCCAGGGGAGGAGGAGGAGGGGGCCCCTACATAGTACAGCCAGGGGAGGAGGAGGGGGCCCCTACATAGTACAGCCAGGGGAGGAGGAGGGGGCCCCTACATAGTACAGGAGGAGGAGGGGGCCCCTTCATAGTACAGCCAGGGGAGGAGGAGGGGGGCCCCTACATAGTACAGGAGAGGGAGGAGGAGGGGGCCCCTACATAGTACAGCCAGGGGAGGAGGAGGGGGCCCCTACATAGTACAGCCAGGGGAGGAGGAGGGGGCCCCTACATAGTACAGGAGGAATAGGGGGCCCCTACATAGTACAGCCAGGGGAGGAGGAGGGGGCCCCTACATAGTACAGCCAGGGGAGGAGGAGGGGGCCCCTACATAGTACAGCAGGGGGAGGAGGAGGGGGCCCCTACATAGTACAGGAGAGGGAGGAGGAGGGGGCCCCTACATAGTACAGCCAGGGGAGGAGGAGGAGGGGGCCCCTACATAGTACAGCCAGGGGAGGAGGAGGAGGGGGCCCCTACATAGTACAGGAGAGGGAGGAGGAGGAGGGGGCCCCTACATAGTACAGCCAGGGGAGGAGGAGGAGGGGGCCCCTACATAGTACAGGAGAGGGAGGAGGAGGGGGCCCCTACATAGTAAAGGAGAGGGAGGAGGAGGAGGGGGCCCCTACATAGTACAGGAGAGGGAGGAGGAGGAGGGGGCCCCTACATAGTACAGGAGAGGGAGGAGGAGGAGGAGGGGGCCCCCTACATAGTACAGGAGAGGGAGGAGGAGGAGGAGGAGGGGGCCCCCTACATAGTACAGGAGAGGGAGGAGGAGGAGGGGGCCCCTACATAGTACAGGAGAGGGAGGAGGAGGAGGGGGCCCCTACATAGTACAGGAGAGGGAGGAGGAGGAGGGGGCCCCTACATAGTACAGGAGAGGGAGGAGGAGGAGGGGGCCCCTACATAGTACAGGAGAGGGAAGAGGAGGAGGAGGGGGCCCCTACATAGTACAGGAGAGGGAAGAGGAGGAGGAGGGGGCCCCTACATAGTACAGGAGAGGGAGGAGGAGGAGGAGGGGGCCCCTACATAGTACAGGAGAGGGAGGAGGAGGAGGAGGGGGCCCCTACATAGTACAGGAGAGGGAGGAGGAGGAGGGGGCCCCTACATAGTACAGGAGAGGGGAGGAGGAGGAGGGGGCCCCTACATAGTACAGCCAGGGGAGGAGGAGGAGGGGGGCCCCTACATAGTACAGCCAGGGGAGGAGGAGGAGGGGGCCCCTACATAGTACAGCCAGGGGAGGAGGAGGAGGGGGCCCCTACATAGTACAGGAGAGGGAGGAGGAGGAGCCCCTACATAGTACAGCCAGGGGAGGAGGAGGAGGGGGCCCCTACATAGTACAGGAGAGGAGGAGGAGGAGGGGGCCCTACATAGTACAGGAGAGGGAGGAGGAGGAGGGGGCCCCTACATAGTACAGGAGAGGGAGGAGGGGGCCCCTACATAGTACAGGAGAGGGAGGAGGAGGGGGGCCCCTACATAGTACAGGAGAGGGAGGAGGAGGGGGCCCCTACATAGTAAAGGAGAGGGAAGAGGAGGAGGAGGGGGGCCCCTACATAGTACAGGAGAAGGAGGAGGAGGGGGCCCCTACATAGTACAGGAGGAGGAGGAGGGGGGCCCCTACATAGTACAGGAGAGGGAGGAGGAGGAGGGGGCCCCCTACATAGTACAGGAGAGGGAGGAGGAGGAGGGGGCCCCTACATAGTACAGCCAGGGGAGGAGGAGGAGGGGGCCCCTACATAGTACAGCCAGGGGAGGAGGAGGAGGGGGCCCCTACATAGTACAGCCAGGGGAGGAGGAGGAGGGGGCCCCTACATAGTACAGCCAGGGGAGGAGGAGGAGGGGGGCCCCTACATAGTACAGCCAGGGGAGGAGGAGGAGGGGGCCCCTACATAGTACAGCCAGGGGAGGAGGAGGAGGGGGCCCCTACATAGTACAGCCAGGGGAGGAGGAGGAGGGGGCCCCTACATAGTACAGGAGGAGGAGGGGGCCCCTACATAGTACAGCCAGGGGAGGAGGGGGCCCCTACATAGTACAGCCAGGGGAGGAGGAGGAGGGGGCCCCTACATAGTACAGGAGAGGGAGGAGGAGGAGGGGGCCCCTACATAGTACAGGAGGAGGAGGGGGCCCCTACATAGTACAGGAGGAGGAGGGGGCCCCTACATAGTACAGGAGGAGGAGGGGGCCCCTACATAGTACAGCCAGGGGAGGAGGAGGAGGGGGCCCCTACATAGTACAGCCAGGGGAGGAGGAGGAGGGGGCCCCTACATAGTACAGCCAGGGGAGGAGGAGGAGGGGGCCCCTACATAGTACAGCCAGGGGAGGAGGAGGAGGGGGCCCTACATAGTACAGGAGAGGGAGGAGGAGGAGGGGGCCCCTACATAGTACAGGAGAGGGAGGAGGAGGGGGCCCCTACATAGTACAGCCGGGGGAGGAGGAGGAGGGGGCCCCTACATAGTACAGCCAGGGGAGGAGGAGGAGGAGGGGGCCCCTACATAGTACAGCCAGGGGAGGAGGAGGAGGGGGCCCCTACATAGTACAGCCAGGGGAGGAGGAGGAGGGGGCCCCTACATAGTACAGCCAGGGGAGGAGGAGGAGGGGGCCCTACATAGTACAGGAGAGGGAGGAGGAGGAGGGGGCCCCTACATAGTACAGGAGAGGGAGGAGGAGGGGGCCCCTACATAGTACAGCCGGGGGAGGAGGAGGAGGGGGCCCCTACATAGTACAGAAGAGGGAGGAGGAGGGGGCCCCTACATAGTACAGCCAGGGGAGGAGGAGGAGGGGGCCCCTACATAGTACAGCCGAGGGCGGAGGAGGTGGGGGCCCCTACATAGTACAGCCAGGGGAGGAGGAGGAGGGGGCCCCTACATAGTACAGGAGAGGGAGGAGGAGGAGGGGGCCCCTACATAGTACAGGAGAGGGAGGAGGCCCCTACATAGTACAGGAGAGGGAGGAGGCCCCTACATAGTACAGGAGAGGGAGGAGGAGGAGGGGGCCCCTACATAGTACAGGAGAGGGAGGGAGGAGGAGGAGGGGGCCCCTACATAGTACAGGAGGAGGAGGAGGGGGCCCCTACATAGTACAGGAGGAGGGGGCCCCTACATAGTACAGGAGGAGGAGGAGGGGGCCCCTACATAGTACAGGAGGAGGAGGAGGGGGCCCCTACATAGTACAGGAGGAGGAGGAGGGGGCCCCTACATAGTACAGGAGGAGGAGGAGGGGGCCCCTACATAGTACAGGAGGAGGAGGAGGGGGCCCCTACATAGTACAGGAGGAGGAGGAGGGGGCCCCTACATAGTACAGGAGGAGGAGGAGGGGGCCCCTACATAGTACAGGAGGAGGAGGAGGGGGCCCCTACATAGTACAGCCAGGGGAGGAGGAGGAGGGGGCCCCTACATAGTACAGCCAGAGGAGGAGGAGGGGGCCCCTACATAGTACAGCCAGGGGAGGAGGAGGAGGGGGCCCCTACATAGTACAGCCAGGGGAGGAGGAGGAGGGGGCCCTACATAGTACAGCCAGGGGAGGAGGAGGGGGCCCTACATAATACAGCCAGGGGAGGAGGAGGAGGGGGCCCTACATAGTACAGGAGAGGGAGGAGGAGGGGGCCCCTACATAGTACAGGAGAGGGAGGAGAAGGAGGAGGAGGGGGCCCCTACATAGTACAGCCGGGGGAGGAGGAGGGGGCCCCTACATAGTACAGGAGAGGGAGGAGGAGGGGGCCCCTACATAGTACAGCCAGAGGAGGAGGAGGGGGCCCCTACATAGTACAGCCGGGGGAGGAGGAGGGGGCCCCTACATAGTACAGGAGAGGGAGGAGGAGGGGGCCCCTACATAGTACAGGAGAGGGAGGAGGAGGGGGCCCCTACATAGTACAGGAGAGGGAGGAGGAGGGGGACCCCTACATAGTACAGGAGAGGGAGGAGGGGGACCCCTACATAGTACAGGAGAGGGAGGAGGGGGCCCCTACATAGTACAGCCGGGGGGAGGAGGAGGGGGCCCCTACATAGTACAGGAGAGGGAGGAGGAGGGGGACCCCTACATAGTACAGGAGAGGGAGGAGGAGGGGGACCCCTACATAGTACAGGAGAGGGAGGAGGAGGGGGACCCCTACATAGTACAGAAGAGGGAGGAGGAGGGGGACCCTACATAGTACAGAAGAGGGAGGAGGAGGGGGCCCCTACATAGTACAGGAGAGGGAGGAGGAGGGGGCCCCTACATAGTACAGGAGAGGGAGGAGGAGGGGGCCCCTACATAGTACAGGAGAGGGAGGAGGAGGAGGGGGCCCCTACATAGTACAGCCTGGGGAGGAGGAGGAGGGGGCCCCTACATAGTACAGAAGAGGGAGGAGGAGGGGGCCCCTACATAGTACAGGAGAGGGAGGAGGAGGGGGCCCCTACATAGTACAGCCAGGGGAGGAGGAGGGGGCCCCCCAGATAGTACAGGAGGGGGAGGAGCAGGACCCCATGTATAATGGGGTGAATATTGCCCCCCCCCCCTTCTAGTCCAGGATGAGGCGCCCTCACCCTCCTATTATATCCCTGCCTCTCCAGCTGGTGCAGAACTACGACTCCCATCATGTCAGGACAATCTCCAGTGTTTGTACCTCTGACTTTTGTTAGGCTATGATATGGGGTGTGGTGGTAAAGCCACGGACCTCAGAGCATGATGGGAGTTGTAGTTTGGATGGGATCGCCCAAGGCCCCGGTGTCTGTGCTCTGGATGATGGGAATCTAAATGCTGTATTGTATGTTATGGGGACTAGAGACAGTCCCCATGTCTGGTCTTAGACCCCTTCAACCTCATGAGCCAGGGTCTGTATGTGGGGGACAGCGCTCCGGGCAGGGTCTGGTGCTGGAGCCGCATCCTCCTGCAGATTAGATGTCATTATAATTTACCAGGATCTCTGGAGAAGGTAATGTGGCGCAGGAATCTCCCAGCATTCCCTGCTTGTTCAGTGTCTGCGCACAGTCTCTTTCCTGAGGATGTCAAAGATCTTGGAAAATTCTTCAGAATAGAAGATTCTCAAAATGGATAAACCATGAATATACAATGACCCCACCAGCAGAGTAGTGAGTGCAGCTCTGGGGTATAATACAGGATGTAACTCAGGATCAGTAATGTAACAACATGCAGGGGTGTTGTATTAGTAGTAAGGCATGGATATAAGGAGCATGTTGGGAGGTTACAGATAAAGGGGTCTGGCTGTGGGCCACCTCAGATACTGGTGGTCCTTTTTATCTCATGATTTCCTCTGATCGGTGTCTTTCTCTCTTCCTCAGCTAAACAAGCTGCACCTAAAAGAAGATAAAACAGAGACCCCGAAACCTGAGAGTAACGGTGAGTTTTGGGGGGGGCCCTGGGGAAGAGGTGGTCTCTAGCAGCGCTGAGACCTGAGAGATGGTGATGCTATGCCCACTGAGAGGGATCTGCTGAGCTCTATGCAGTCAGTGGGTAGTCTACCATGTCTCTGCTGTGTTGTACCTGCAGATGACTTGTCCTTTATGGCCTATACCTGGTTATGTGCCGCAGTACATTCTCCATAGGATACACACGTCATCATAGCTGTCGTGTCGTCAGCCACATTCGGTTACGTTTTGAGTTAAAGGAAAAATTCTGAAACTACGGTATATAACTTGGTTGTTCTGTAATGAGGGGGGGATCTGAGGAGTGGGGGTATAGCTGGGTTGGGGTCTAGGGGTATCTCTTACCTCGCATCCATAGCATATCAGCATCTCTGGGTGTTATAGGACAAGCTGACACTGAGCTCTGAGAACCCGGCTGGTAAGGAGACTGAAACCCTGGAAGGTGACTGCACCTCCTCAGCTGGCCCAGGTCTGCACCTATAGGCAGACATGATGGGGGGGGGGGGGGGGGGGGTCTATCGGGTGAAGCCCCCTGTGCTTACGGCTTCCCTCCTCTTATCCCAGGCACCAATTCTGCAGACAATGCGGCTGAGAAGGCAAACAACGGAGAAGAGAAGTCCGAGGATGATGATAAAGGTGAGCTGTGTGATGTCATTAGGACAAGCCGCTGCCGCACACTGCGGTGATGCCACGCTGACTAGAGGCAGAGACCTAGAGACCTGGAAAATATTCAAAACCATAGAGTGTTTGCCTCACCGAACAGGACCCCTCTGTCCAGATACAAATCCACAAAAAGTCAGCAGGAGACTCTCAATGAAAACGTGATTCCTTTATTCACACGTTACTTCCGCAATGTTTCGGCTGGTTCTCTTGAGAGAGGCTGAGAACCAGCCGACATGTTGCGCAAGTAACGTGTGAGTAAAAGAATCTTTGAGAGGTCCTGTCTCCCGCTGAATTTTTGTGGATTTTTTTTAAATGGAATGTGTCACCTACATTTTCTGATTAGAGTCAGATACTAATGCTTTTATTGCTTTTATTTTGTATAGCGCACACAGATTCGCAGCACTTTACATAGTTTTGCCAATTATTACTCCCTGTCCCCCATAGGGCTCTAAATCCACCTATCTGTATGTTTTTGGGTGTGGGAGGAAACCGGAGTACCCGGAGGAAACCCACGCAAACACGGAGAGTACATACACTTTGCAGATGTTTCCCTTGGTGGGATTTGAACCCAGGACCCCAGCGCTGCAAGGCTACAGTGCTAACCACTGTGCTTATGGGGGGCTGTTCTTATAGGGGAACTTCAGATAAGGAAAACTGGTTTTCTATTAAAAGTACATTAAAGGTTCTATAGATTTGTCTGCATAATGTATTACCATATCTGTACGGTTCTGCCACACTGGTAGCTGATAGAAATCCAGGAAGTGAAAAAAAAAAAATGGCCTCTGTGCCAATCCACATTGTCTCCTGCTCCTTCTGCTTTCCCTCCTTAGGAGACAAATATTCCATGCCTCTGTCTCACATAGTGTGTGTTTGCTGAGATCAGGCTAATAATGCAGACGTCGCAGGGCGTGATGTCACAGGAGGCGGGGCTGGATCCCACAATCCCCTGAGTGATTCACCATCTCTGACCGGCCAGAAGCAGCTGCTGCAACTTTACTGATTGTGCAAAACTCTGCAGTGAAATTAGGGCTGTGTTCACACATACTGGAGTTGCCTTTAAGAGCGACTTTCTTCACATCTTGCTCAGCTCTGCTACGTAGTGCGGGTGTCGGCTCTGCTAGACAGCTGGCTCAGCTCTGCTACTTTACTGACTGAACTCTACTTATAATGGTAAAGGTCATTGCTCGGTTACCATGACAACGATTTTGTCTCAATGACATGAGTAAGATTAAGGACCTTTCATCTTCTATTGGCCAATAGTGGACATGTGACTGTGTGGATGTTGTAAAGCATTGGCTGACTAGCTTAGAATCTCTATTGGCTGCTATATTTCAGCTATTTGCATATGTGCTGTGATTGGCTGTTAGCGTTTAGAGTGTGGCCATTATTTCCAATGGGCCATTATCTCCTATGGGAAATTAGCGGTCTTTAAACATAAATTTCTTAAAAACAACAAATCCGATCTGAACCAAAAATAGATATCACACCTGTCAATCCCGAGGGCTTCGCAACGGAGTCTGTGCGCAAAGCAGTTTGGGCTGTATTAATCGCAGAAGAAACGGAAGAAGAATACGGATTACAATATAGGGGGTTTTTCAAGCACTATAATTAGGCTAAACAGCAGAGAGGATCAGAGCCGCCACTGCCAATCCCACCTGGAGAAAAAAACAGACACAAACAGTATATCCCATGTAAGATAAAATGGGATAAAGTCCTTATTGTGGGACTCAAAAGATAAAAGATGCTCCATCATAATATGTGCATGGAGATGAGGAGAAAAAAAAATTCTTTACTTTATTCCAATATCTGCGTTACAGGCAGAGAATACAGGGTGCTGTGTGGTGTTACAGGTAGAGAATACAGTGCTGTGTGGTGTTACAGGTAGAGAATACAGCGTGCTGTGTGGTGTTACAGGTAGAGAATACAGCGCGCTGTGTGGTGTTACAGGTAGAGAATACAGTGCTGTTTGGTGCTACAGGTAGAGAATACAGCGTGCTGTGTGGTGTTACAGGTAGAGAATACAGTGTGCTGTGTGGTGTTACAGGTAGAGAATACAGTGTGCTGTGTGGTGTTACAGGTAGAGAATACAGCGTGCTGTGTGGTGTTACAGGTAGAGAATACAGTGTGCTGTGTGGTGTTACAGGTAGAGAATACAGCGTGCTGTGTGATGTTACAGGTAGAGAATACAGTGTGCTGTGTGGTGTTACAGGTAGAGAATACAGTGCTGTGTGGTACAGGTAGGGAATACAGCGTGCTGTGTGGTGTTACAGGTAGAGAATACAGTGCTGTGTGGTGTTACAGGTAGAGAATACGTTGTCCTGTGTGGTGTTACAGGTAGAGAATACAGTGTGGTGTTACAGGTAGAGAATACAGCGCGCTGTGTGGTGTTACAGGTAGAGAATACAGTGTGCTGTGTGGTGTTACAGGTAGAGAATACAGTGTGCTGTGTGGTGTTACAGGTAGAGAATACAGTGTGCTGTGTGGTGTTACAGGTAGAGAATACAGCGTGCTGTGTGCTACAGGTAGAGAGTACAGCGTGCTGTGTGGTGTTACAGGTAGAGAATACAGCGTGCTGTGTGGTGTTACAGGTAGTGAATACAGCGTGCTGTGTGGTGTTACAGGTAGAGAATACAGTGTGCTGTGTGGTGTTACAGGTAGAGAATACAGCGTGCTGTGTGGTGTTACAGGTAGAGAATACAGCGTGCTGTGTGGTGTTACCAATAGAGAATACAGCGTGCTATGTGGTGTTACAGGTAGAGAATACAGCGTGCTGTGTGGTGTTACAGGTAGAGAATACAGTGTGCTGTGTGGTGTTACAGGTAGAGAATACAGCGTGCTGTGTGGTGTTACAGGTAGAGAATACAGCGTGCTGTGTGGTGTTACCAATAGAGAATACAGCGTGCTATGTGGTGTTACAGGTAGAGAATACAGTGTGCTGTGTGGTGTTACAGGTAGAGAATACAGCGCTGTGTGGTGTTACAGGTAGAGAATACAGCGTGCTGTGTGGTGTTACAGGTAGAGAATACAGTGCTGTGTGGTGTTACAGGTAGAGAATACAGCGTGCTGTGTGGTGTTACAGGTAGAGAATACAGCGTGCTGTGTGGTGTTACAGGTAGAGAATACAGCGTGCTGTGTGGGTGGGAACACAATAAAATGATAAAGTGCAGCAAATAATTCAGTTACACAATAAAAACTGCAATGTATGAACAAAGCCTAGATGTTCTGCAACAGCTTTGGGTTGGGAATGGGCGAGTGGAGGACTGTGATCAACAGCTGAGGGAAAGCAATGCATTCTGGAACCAGTACTGCATTCTGGGAACTGCTCAACCAGGAAGTACAGAAAAACAATACAGAACAAAACCCCCCAAAACAAATAGATTTTTGGTAGTTTCAAAACTGGGTTAGATAGGTAAGTAATGCTTTATGCTTCTGCAGAAGGTTTATTTTTTTTTTTTTAACCTCTACCTGGAGTTCCTCTTCAACAGCATTTAGTGACCTGCTTTACAGCAAGCCTTATGGACGTAGATGGCAATAGACAATAGATTAATGTGAGACATTACTGAGCGCGCTCTGTGACCTGTGAAGGGGTCATTTCACAGGGCACTGCTATTATCTGCTGGTGTCACGCAATGCTGTACAGATCACTTTACTGCGGCCTCCTTTTATCACCACAGACACAGCAGGAAGTCTCAGCTAAGTTTTAGCCCCAGTTGTAAGAATGAGAACTGCAAGATATCAGGATTATGTTATAATAGAGAAAAATGGGAAAACTAGAAAAAATGTCACAAAATGCCTTGCAGCAGGGAGTTTGTCAACATGTGGTCGTGTCCTGACTCGGCACCACCACGGTATATTCACTTCTCCTTTCATTATCTCCCCCCAGAGGATCGAGCCGCGCAGTCCCTGCTCAATAAGCTGATCCGGAATAACCTGGTGAACACCACCAACCAAGTGGAGGTTCTGCAGCGTGACCCCAACTCCCCCCTGTATTCTGTGAAGTCCTTCGAGGAGCTGAGGCTGTAAGTTCTATTCTGGGGAGACTGTTATAGACTGGTGTTATAAGATGGTGTCCCCTGAGGTACAAAAAACTACAACTCTTAGCATGCCCTGACAGCTGATGGCTGGAGATCAGTGTCCTAGAGCAGAGGTGCCAACTCGGGGACCTCCAACTGTTGCAAAACTACGACTCCCGTCATAACTAAAGCTTTGGTTGTCCGTGCACTATGGGAGTTGTAGTTCTGCAACAACTGGGGTGGCTGGAGTTTGACTCCCATGTCCTATACAATGTATAACACTGTCGGGGCATGCTGGGAGTTGTAGTGTTGCTCACTGGTGGAGTCCAATAAGTTCCACACATTAGGGTTGAGCTGCTCCTCAGCATGGTGAAGCTCTGGCTGTTATACGGTAATGCCGGATGCATCCAGATATTCTGGGTTATTCTGCCGGTCGCAGTAATGTGCATCCACTGCGAAGGAGCCGCTCTAATTACATTACCCAGCCAAATCTCTCGCCTACGTCTCCACGGCAACTAGCTCCAAGAAGGCGCGACCCCCCCCCCCCAAGCACGTAGGCTCTGAGGCCTCTAACAGCGTCTTCTCAATCCGTAATGACTGGCATCGGCTCCTCCAAAACAGATGTGCCCCTCCGGCCATGGATAAACTCTGCCCTATGGTTTCCTTGGCGCAGAAATGAACCTAATGTGCGCAGATCTCTGATCTCTCTGTGGAAGTGAGGAAGAATGTAAATCGTAGAGTCTGGGGTAGTGGGCAGAAGGGGGGGGGATTTTGGGGTCCCTGGGGGGGTCCTGTAGTTTCCATTCTCTGCTCCGTCCTAGGGATTTGCCTTCTTACACTTATATTTGGCTTTTCAGGAAGCCGCAACTTCTGCAAGGAGTTTATGCCATGGGCTTTAACAGGCCTTCAAAGATCCAGGAGAACGCCCTGCCCATGATGCTGGCAGAGCCGTAAGTAGCTGGTGTATGGGAGGGCTTCTCAGCCTGGGGGGAGTCACATACAGTGGGGAGGGGTCCTCATACTGGGGGGAGTGACATATATATAGTGGGGAGGGGTCCTCATACTGGGGGGAGTCACATATAGTGGGGAGGGGTCCTCATACTGGGGGGAGTCACATATATATAGTGGGGAGGGGTCCTCATACTGGGGGGGGGGGGGGGGAGTCACATGTAGTGGGGCAGGGTCCCCATACTGGGGGGGGGGGGGGGGGGAGTCACATGTAGTGGGGCAGGGTCCCCATACTGGGGGGGGGGGGGGGGGGGGGGGGGGGGGAGTCACATGTAGTGGGGCAGGGTCCCCATACTGGGGGGGGGGGAGTCACATGTAGTGGGGCAGGGTCCCCATACTGGGGGGGGGGGGGGAGTCACATGTAGTGGGGCAGGGTCCCCATACTGGGGGGGGGGGGGGGAGTGGTCCCCATACTGGGGGGATTTACATACCATGGGGGGCTCTAGGTAACACTCACTGTCTGATGCTGCATCTCACAGGCCCCAGAACCTCATTGCTCAGTCACAGTCCGGCACAGGGAAGACGGCCGCCTTTGTATTGGCCATGTTATCCAGAGTCAACCCAGCAAATAAATACCCACAGGTAAGTGTAAATGGGTATGTATAGTACCAACGTACTGGTGGTTTATGCCCCAGAGCTGCAATCGCATGCATACGTTATCTCATACTGATCCTGAGTTACATACTGTATTGGGAGTACAGCTCTGGAGTATAATACAGTAGGAAACTCTGGATCAGTAATGTATGTACACAGTAACCTCACCAGCAGAATAGTGAGTGCGGCTCTGAAGTGTAATAGAAGAAAAGCAGGTGCCATCTTGATATCACTCTCTCCGCAGTGCCTGTGTCTCTCTCCCACATATGAGCTCGCTCTGCAGACCGGAAAAGTCATTGAACAGATGGGGAACTTCTACCCGGAGCTGAAGCTGGCCTACGCTGTACGAGGAAACAAATGTGAGTGACATATGGTGGAACCGTATAACAGGCTGCCAGGTCTATATCCTGTGGGTCACTCTGTTCCTTCACATCAGAATATAAGGGAATGGCTGGAATGGCGGTGGGTGGAAGCGTTCCTCTGACTATGGTCTCCTGGTGTGACTCTTGGTTGCAGGTGTTTTGGGCTGTGGGTATGGGGTCTCTTCTATACGGCGCCAGGAGACCCTCATCTGCTCTTTTCAGCCTTGGTTCAAGTTTGGACCCTTCTCTGGTGCTTTAGTACAGTGTTCAGTATAGGGCCGTTACTGGCCGTCACTTTTAATATAAGAAATTATAGCCAGGATCTCCACCAGAGCGGACTCGTCTGATTGGCTGAGTGGTCTGTGCATCATTTCCCCCTAAGTCATGATATCACAGCTTGGAGGGGGGGGGGGTTGAGTGCCTTCCGGCAGGGGTCCCAGGACCGGTCAGCTGGCCAGATGTATGCTCCTGCCTCCTGTCGCATCCTTGCTGGGGCCGGACTTAAGATCGCTCATCTGTAGTCTATAATGTTGTGTTGCTCCATGTGGCAGTGCCGTGTAACAGATCTCTTTCCTGTCTGGGCAGTGGAGCGTGGGCAGAAGGTTGCTGAACAGATAGTTATCGGGACCCCCGGCACCGTGCTGGACTGGTGCTCCAAGCTGAGATTCATCGATCCCAAGAAGATGAAGGTGTTTGTGCTGGATGAAGCGGATGTCATGATAGCAACACAGGGACACCAGGACCAGAGCATCCGCATCCAGAGGTGAGCGCTGGGCTTGTGGCTGTGGCCGCGTGTAGCAGGGCTTGCAGGACACTGATGGCGTTGTGCTTTGCAGGATGCTGCCGCGGGATTGCCAAATGCTCCTGTTCTCAGCCACATTTGAGGATTCTGTGTGGAGATTTGCTCAGAAAGTCGTCCCTGAACCGAACATCATAAAGCTGAAGCGAGAAGAGGAGACTCTGGACACCATCAAGCAGTACTATGTGCTCTGCAACAGCCGCGAGGAGAAGTTCCAGGCCCTGTGTAACATCTATGGATCCATCACCATAGCACAAGCCATGATCTTCTGCCATGTGAGTGCCGCCATTGGGGGATGGGCAGGCTTATCTATTCCATGTACTGATGCGTAATATTTACTGCAGACCAGAAAAACAGCTTCATGGCTGGCAGGCGAGTTGTCTAAAGAAGGCCACCAGGTGGCGTTACTGAGCGGTGAGATGATGGTGGAGCAGAGGGCAGCAGTGATCGACCGATTCAGAGATGGCAAAGAAAAGGTTCTGGTTACCACCAATGTGTGCGCCAGAGGTGGGTAATGCCGCTGTACTGCCAGGTGAGCGGACCGCACTGTGGGCTGCCAGTTGTCTATGTGAACACTGCCTGAGGGCTACACACACCTGGCCATCTGGGTGAAGTGTCTCTATCTGCTGATGGCGTCTCGGGCCTTGTTCACACTGACCTGTGCCGATCGGACTGTCTGCATCTATGGATGTAAGGGGTTTCTGCGGCTCCACTTACATAGTCATTGCAGAATTGCATGTCTGGGAGCAGTGTGTGAGCGTGTATAAGAGGGATGGGGAACCTGGCGTCTTATAACTCATAGAAAACCCTATCATGCTAGACAGCCAACGCTCAAGGCATGGTGGGGTGTGTAGTCCTGCAACGTCTAGAGGGCGTCTGCTTCCCTTACAGTGTGCGGTGTCTCACTGTTCCCCCCCCCCTCTTCATCCAGGTATCGATGTGGAGCAGGTCTCTGTTGTCATTAACTTTGACCTCCCCGTGGACAAAGATGGAAATCCAGACAATGAGACGTATCTGCACAGAATTGGCCGCACTGGGCGCTTTGGCAAGAGGGGTCTGGCCATCAACATGGTGGACAGCAAGCACAGCATGAACATCCTGAGACAGATCGAGCAGCACTTCAGTAAGTCTGTGTGTAGTCTATGCAATGGTGGATGACGGGTCTGTATGCGATAGTGATGGGGGAGGAGAGGTCTGTACACTGTAGTGGGGGAGGAGGAGATTGCAGTGACCACCCTCTACCACCACTTCATTCCCATGGTATGGAGCGCTGTGATCCCATAGAGAGGATGGAGCGCTGTTCGGGTGTATGCCCCTCAATTAAGTTGATCCAGTGATCCGATGTAGAGACAAGCGAATTTACAAACCAAGCTGATGGCTTTGTTTGCTCGGTACTCTGCTTATATGCCGGCTGCCTTTTGATCTCTGAGCCGCTAAGCCCCGGGTGCCTGGAACACTGTGGGAAGTTTCCCAGGACTGGATCCAGCTTTTCCAGGCACCCGGGGCTTGGCGGCATGGAGCTCGAAGGCAGCCGGCGTATAAGCAGAGTACTGAGCAAACAAAGCGATTGTACTTTGTAATGTAAATTCACTTTTCTCTAATCGGATCCTGACGCCCATCTACAGGTGATGAGTTATAATGGCGGGAGGCCGCAGTCAGATGGAGCAGCCATGACACTTGTGTCTTTTCTTTCCATTAGATAAAACGATTGAGAAGTTGGATACAGACGACATTGATGAGATCGAGAAAATCAACAACTAAAGACCCCCCAGTGGCTTCTTCCCGACTCTACTGGGATCCCGTTACTGAGGACGTCACACATCAGGCGCCATAATGGCCTCCGACCTGGGAAGGAGACGGGGGGGGGGGGGGCAGCCGGCTCTCCCCATGTTTTTAGCCTAGTGTTAAGGAATTCTTAAACTTTTTTTCCCCTTTTGGCCCAGCGTTAGCCCTGTCAGGACTCCTCCAGCATCGGGGTTGTTCATCTGCTGGACCTGCTCCCCTCGGACACGAGTCACTTGGGACTATACTCCGACCTCCATGATGAGATTACAGAGCCATGGCCGCTCACATGATGGAGGGACTGTCAGATCATCCATGTTTTATTACACAGACTGGTTTTATTTTCCTACATTTTGTTGCCCTCTTGCGTCTTTGAACCCTCTGTGGTTAAGACGCCCCCCTCCCCCGCAGTATCAGCTATTTATTTTATTCTGGTTCTTTTCTATGCTTTATTATAGACTTTGCTATTAACTTCTTAGAGTTTCAGTAACTGGTGACTCGTGTAGAGACCAATGTCCCAGCATTCCCTGCTCCCTGGGCCAGGCATGCTGGGATATGGGGTATGCACTTGTATATGGAGGAGCTGGGGGTCCCGGCTGGTAGCTAATAAGTTCCGGTTCGGCCTCAGCAGTTACTAATCTCTCGGTGGTCGCTGGGTCGGGACCTGGGCCCCCTCCTCCCTTTCCTGTGTTTTGTTTTAGCATTTTGGTTTATAACTAAACGTCGCTTCAGGACAGAAGCAGGAAATTCTTTTACCAAGTAAAATTTAAAGGCAAAAACTGAGAAATTTGTACCTAAAGTTTTAGGAAAATGGACGATTTTAATTAGTTGACAGGAAACTTGTAGATAATGTGCAGGAGCGACGTCCGTGCCGGGGAGGGATGGATCCTGCTGCTCTTATGTTCAAATAAAGATGATGATGATGATGGTGGTGATCGGTGCGGCTGGTTATTACCATGTGACATCTCTGCTGTATACAGTATTGTGGGGGGATTGTAGTGTACAAGGGAGGGGGCTGTATACAGTATTGTGTGGGGGGATTGTAGTGTACGGTGAGGGGGGGGGCAGCTGTATACAGTATTGTGGGGGGGATTGTAGTGTACGGTGAGGGGGGGGCAGCTGTATACAGTATTGTGGGGGGGATTGTAGTGTACGGTGAGGGAGGGGGCAGCTGTATACAGTATTGTGGGGGGGATTGTAGTGTACGGGGGGGCAGCTGTATACAGTATTGTGTGGGGGGATTGTAGTGTACGGTGAGGGGGGGGGCAGCTGTATACAGTATTGTGGGGGGGATTGTAGTGTACGGTGAGGGGGGGGGCAGCTGTATACAGTATTGTGGGGGGGATTGTAGTGTACGTGAGGGAGGGGGCAGCTGCATACAGTATTGTGGGGGGGGGTTGTAGTGTACGGTGAGGGGGGGGGCAGCTGTATACAGTATTGTGGGGGGGATTGTAGTGTACGGGGGGGGGCAGCTGTATACAGTATTGTGGGGGGGATTGTAGTGTACAAGGGAGGGAGCTGTATACAGTATTGTGTGGGGGGATTGTAGTGTACAAGGGAGGGAGCTGTATACAGTATTGTGGGGGGGATTGTAGTGTACAAGGGAGGGAGCTGTATACAGTATTGTGGGGGGGATTGTAGTGTACGGGGGGGCAGCTGTATACAGTATTGGGGGGATTGTAGTGTACGGGGGGGGGAGCAGCTGTATACAGTATTGTGGGGGGATTGTAGTGTACGGTGAGGGAGGGGGCAGCTGTATACAGTATTGTGGGGGGGGATTGTAGTGTACGGTGAGGGAGGGGGCAGCTGTATACAGTATTGTGGGGGGGATTGTAGTGTACGGGGGGGCAGCTGTATACAGTATTGTGGGGGGGATTGTAGTGTACGGTGAGGGAGGGGGCAGCTGTATACAGTATTGTGGGGGGGATTGTAGTGTACGGTGAGGGAGGGGGCAGCTGTATACAGTATTGTGGGGGGGATTGTAGTGTACGGGGGGCAGCTGTATACAGTATTGTGGGGGGATTGTAGTGTACAAGGGAGGGGGCTGTATACAGTATTGTGGGGGGGATTGTAGTGTACGGTGGGGGGCAGCTCTATACAGTATTGTGGGGGGGATTGTAGTGTACGGTGAGGGGGGCAGCTGTATACAGTATTGTGGGGGGATTGTAGTGTACGGGGGGCAGCTGTATACAGTATTGGGGGGATTGTAGTGTACGGGAGGGGGCAGCTGTATACAGTATTGTGGGGGGATTGTAGTGTACGGGGGGGCAGCTGTATACAGTATTGTGGGGGGGATTGTAGTGTACGGGGGGGGGGCAGCTCTATACAGTATTGTGGGGGGGATTGTAGTGTACGGTGAGGGGGGCAGCTGTATACAGTATTGTGGGGGGATTGTAGTGTACGGTGAGGGAGGGGGCAGCTGTATACAGTATTGTGGGGGGGATTGTAGTGTACGGTGAGGGAGGGGGCAGTTGTATACAGTATTGTGGGGGGATTGTAGTGTACAAGGGAGGGGGCTGTATACAGTATTGTGGGGGGGATTGTAGTGTACGGGGGGGGGGCAGCTCTATACAGTATTGTGGGGGGATTGTAGTGTACGGTGAGGGGGGCAGCTGTATACAGTATTGTGGGGGGATTGTAGTGTACGGGGGGCAGCTGTATACAGTATTGGGGGGATTGTAGTGTACGGGAGGGGGCAGCTGTATACAGTATTGTGGGGGGGATTGTAGTGTACGGGGGGGCAGCTGTATACAGTATTGTGGGGGGGGATTGTAGTGTACGGTGGGGGGGCAGCTGTATACAGTATTGTGGGGGGGATTGTAGTGTACGGGGGGGGCAGCTGTATACAGTATTGTGGGGGGGATTGTAGTGTACGGGGGAGCAGCTGTATACAGTATTGTGGGGGGGATTGTAGTGTACGGGGGAGCAGCTGTATACAGTATTGTGGGGGGGGATTGTAGTGTACGGTGGGGGGGGCAGCTGTATACAGTATTGTGGGGGGGGGGCAGCTGTATACAGTATTGTGGGGGGGATTGTAGTGTACGGTGGGGGGGGCAGCTGTATACAGTATTGTGGGGGGGATTGTAGTGTACGGGGGGCAGCTGTATACAGTATTGTGGGGTGGATTGTAGTGTACGGTGAGGGAGGGGGCAGCTGTATACAGTATTGTGGGGGGGATTGTAGTGTACAAGGGAGGGGCTGTATACAGTATTATGGGGGTGGGGGACTGCAGTATACAGGACCAACTATTGCTCCCCCTCCCCTGGGTATGAGGGCAGCTGATCATTCTGGGGGTGGGGGGCCTGGGCAGGTAAGTAAAAGCTTTATAATTTTATACACAGTCGTCAGCTGCGCTACCTATTACATGCAGCAATGCGCACTCCGCAAACTATTTTTTAAATGACAACGAGCTTTGGCTTCAAATCTTTGTCAGATAATCTTTCTGTGCAAATGGACCCTTAGAGATGAGCGAATTTACAGTAATAGCAAAGAGAAACACTTCGCTATCCCTGCAATCAGCCGTCTGCCTTTTTATAGGGGTTCTCCAGCGCTACAAAACATGTCCGCTTCCTTCCAGAGACCGCAACGCTCTGGTTTCCAGGTCAGGTGCGGTTTGCAATTGGACTTACAATTAGAGTTACAAAACATACAGCCAACCTGAAGACAAGAGCGGTGCTGCTGTCTCTGGAAGGAAGCGGACATGTTTTTCTAATGCTGGAGAACCCCTTTAACTAGTTTGTCTAAGAGTCCGTTTACACAGATTATCTGCCAAGATTTAAAGCCAAAGCCAGGAACAGACTATAAACACAGAACAGGTCATAAATAGAGATGAGCGACCCTGGAGCAGCTGGAGTTCATCCGAACTTTTGGCATGTGATTAGCGGTGGCTGCTGAACTTAGATAAAGCCCTAAGGCTATGTGGAAATCATGGATATAGTCATTGGCTGTATCTATGTTTTCCAGACAACCTTAGAGCTTTATCCAAGTTCAGCAGCTCCAGCTAATCACATGCCGAACGTTCGGGTTCGGATGGACTCTAACCTGAACCCGGTTCGCTCATCTCTAGTCATAAAGGAAAGCTTGATATTTCTCCCCTTGTCAAATCTATTCCTGGCTTTGGGGGGGGGGGGGGGGGGGGGGGGGGGGGGTGCGCGCGCTGCCCGGGTCATCGCTGATCGTCTGGGCAGCCCACAGGATTCAGCGTCTGCTGCCGACGCTCCTATTCAACAGAGTGACACAGCAGATCGTTGCTGTATCAGTCGCTTGTTTTTCAACATGTTGAAAAACAAGCAACTGCAACGATCAGCTGACATGAACGATGTCGGCTGATCGTTGCACTCTATTCCACGGGACGATTATTATGTCCGTAGCGGCCGAATACAGATGATAATCGTTCCGTGGAATAGGGCCTTTAGGGTCTGCTAGATTGCTGCTCGTTTACTGGGCCTATTCCACGGCTCAATGATTGTTGAGCGAGGGCTGCAGGGATATTGTTACCGATGTCCTTGCAGCATCATTCATTACCTGTCCGGGCTTCTTCTCCGTGCTGTCTTCCTCCCTGGTTCCAGCGTGCTCTATCTTCAGCGTGGCCGGTCAGCTGACCAGCCACACTCAGCCAATCACAGGCCGCGGTGGTTCCGGCCTGTGATTGGCTGAGCGCTCCGTCAGCTGACCGGCCATTCTGAAGATAGAGCGCGCGGGACCCGGGGATGAAGACAGCACCGAGAAGACCTGACAGGTAATGTATGATGATGCTGCTGCTACTTCGTCGGTCGCCCGCCGTGCATCGCTATTCAACCGTAGCGATGCGCAGTGGGGGAATGATGATTTTAGGTCTGGCCCTAAATGAACTATCAGACGATGACACGATTATCGGCTGATCGTTCTCTCTTTCACCAAACGATAATCGGCCTAATAGGCATATAATCTTCCTGTGTAAACAGACCCTTACCTGCTGCTAGTTCCCCTTTAAGAGTCATTACTATGTAGTAAACACTGGACAGTTCTGGGTTAATATCACAATCATCTTTATATTCTGCTCATCAGTTGCACATCTGGTGAATAAGACGATGAAACACGAGAATCACAGATACAAAAGAAAAATCCCAAATCACTACGATCAACCCAAGAGGTGACCTCGTCTATAGAAGGTCAGGTGGGTGTGGCTAATACTCGTTATATATTACAGGAGTGGCCACCTGGGGCTCCGGGATTCACACATTATACATTAAAGGGGTGATCCAGCGCTACAAAAACATGGCCACTGTCCCCCTACTGTTGTCTCCAGATTGGGTGGGGTTTCAAACTCTGTTCCGTTAAAGTAAATGAAACTTTATTGCAAACTACAACTGACCTGGAGACGAGAGGGTAGTGTTTTTGTAGCGATGGATAACCCCTTTAATTCAGTGTTTCCCAAATGGTCACCCTCCAGCTGTCGTGTCTGGACAGCATCACTCATTGTATAGGGCAGAGATGGGGAGCCCCTCCGCCCTCCAGTTGTCGTAAAACTACAACTCCCATCGTGTCTGGAGGGCCAAAGATTCCTTATCCCTGGTATAGGGCAATGCTCTCCAGATGATGACAAACTCCCATCATGCCCTGGCAGATAGTTAACCTATGAATGGGGCAGGTGTGATCTCCAACCTGTGGTTATCTGGAGGAAGCATGCTGGGAGTTGTAGTTTTGCCACAGGATGGATATCAGTGCCCTACACTATGCACAATGCAGTCAGGTCATGCTGGGAGTTGTAGTTTACCCATAGGGAGAATCCATTGAGTCCTCTGGCTCATAGGTTTACATCACAGGTGTTAAGCGTGGCGCATACCCCCCCCCCCCCCCCCCCTTCGCTGTCCAGACATGATGGGAGCTTTCCCGTGACTACAACTCCTATCGAGTTTACCACCCAACTCTCCTAGAACACTGAATGGCAATAAGCTGATCTGGGCAGGAGTCATGGCCTGTACATCTTCTATCATAGGGGATCCCACCCACCTTTCCCGGACCCCTGAATGCAAGATGTCTGGTACTGGATTGGTTCATCCTCTGATTTCTAATTGGTATGTAACTCAGTCTGTCAGGAGCTTGGGGAAGCTGGGTCACATGTTATGCTGACCACAAAACACTGCCATTCTGTTACAATGTTGTATCTTAGGGGGGTCATGGCCTGGTAAGGGGACACCGCTGATCGATGATATCAACATCAGGGTCTCCCGACCTGTGGCCCTTCACCTCTCCCATCATGCCCTGAAAGCCCTCGGTTTTGGTTGGGACGCCCTGATGTATGGGGTCAGTCCCTGCCCGGGGGCGCTCCACCTCTCCCATCATGCCCTGAGAGCCCTCGGTTTTGATTGGAACGCCCTGATGTATGGGGTCAGTCCCTGCCCGGGGGCCCTCCACCTCTCCCATCATGCCCTGAGAGCCCTCTGTTTTGATTGGGACGCCCTGATATATGGGGTCAGTTCCTGACCGGGGGCGCTCCACCTCTCCCATCATGCCCTGAGAGCCCTCGGTTTTGGTCAGGAGACCCTGATGTATGGGGTCAGTCCCTAACCGGGGACGCTCCACCTCTCCCATCATGCCCTGAGAGCCCTCGGTTTTGATTGGGACGCCCTGATGTATGGGGTCAGTCCCTGACCGGGGGCGCTCCACCTCTCCCAACATGCCCTGAGAGCCGTTGGTTTCGGTTGGGACACCCTGATGTATAGGGTCAGTCCCTGCCCGGGGTTCCTCAACCTCTCCCATCATGCCCTGAGAGCCCTCGGTTTTGGTCAGGAGACCCTGATGTATGGGGTCAGTTCCTGACCGGGGGCGCTCCACCTCTCCCATCATGCCCTGAGAGCCGTTGGTTTTGGTTGGGACGCCCTGATGTATAGGGTCAGTCCCTGCCCGGGGGCACTCCACCTCTCCCATCATGCCCTGAGAGCCGTTGGTTTCGGTTGGGACACCCTGATGTATGGGGTCAGTCCCTGCCCGGGGGCACTCCACCTCTCCCATCATGCCCTGAGAGCCGTTGGTTTCGGTTGGGACACCCTGATGTATGGGGTCAGTCCCTGGCGAGTCGCTGGATGCACAGCAGGGACTTGTTGGGGATGGCGCACTCCTGGAGGGTCCGGCTGAGGTCGGTGAAGCTGCGCCTCGGCACCTCCATGGACTCTACACTGCAGTCCTTACAAGAGGTCCCCGTCTTCTCCTCCGCTGCTGCCAGGACGGCAAAGAGTGTGTCCGAGGGGCGGAAGAATCGCTCAAACCTCTGGCCAGAGTGGGACCTGATGGCCAGGAGCAGTCGGGGCTCCTCTTCAGACGGCAGCGGTGGCTCCAGCACTACAGAGTCCTCCATGCTGACTGTCTCCCCTCCGCCGTGCTGAGGCCTGGGTAGCTCACGATACAGAGTCTTGGTGTGGTGGCGATGGCGGACCTCAGTGGCTAGCCTCATGGCGCCAGTTTTATGGACCAGTTCATCCTCTGCATTGTCTCCGCCAGTGGCTGCACCGATGGAGGGGAGGACGCGGTAGCGGTTGAGGCTGGAGGATGGCGGTCTGCACGGAAGCTGGTGGAGAAGCTCCGGGATGTCTTCCTGACTTATCCTGGTAGCAGACAAGGGTCTCGCTGATGACACCCTGGGAGTGGGTGACGTGCGGCAGGAGTAGACCTCCATGTTGTGGGCGGAGCCCTGCGGGGTGGTCCTGGTGCGACCTTTGGCAGATTTGGGTCTGGTGACGTGCATCCTCTGGAGGGGGTCCCCGGCACCAGAAGAACTGAGGCCGGTGGGGGCGGAGGCCATGTCTATTCACTGCATCTGAAAGAGGTGACACCAAATCAGGGTCCACCGCAGCAGAGGGGTCCCCCGAACATAGACACCCCCCAACACTACCATCAGTAGGGGACAACAGAAGCAATCACCTCCCACCCACAATATATGGAGGAATAAGGACACTACCCACCACTAGGGGGCGTCCTCTAAACCACTGCTCCTAAGACTCTCCAGCTATTGCAAAAACTACAACTCCCAGCATGCCCGGACAGCCTTTGGTGACCATGGCCTGATGGGAGTTGTAGTTTTGCAGCAGCTTGGGAGACACAAGTTAGGAAACTGTCCTATACCCCCAGGTATACAGCAATACTGCGTCACCCCTCACAGCACCCCTATAAATAGTACAGTCCACCTGGGCAGCTCTTATATCCTACGACAGATCGGAATAATCCATTAATGAAAAGGGTGAAAGGAGAAATACCGACCCTGTAACCACGTCCCTTCATAAGTCCCTATGTGTTTCCCACGTCACCCACGAACTCTGCAGTCCCCCGGTTACCTGTCCGCGGCCGCTCCTATCGCCGCCATCCGCCCGTCCAGTAGCGGCTAGTAAACAACCCCGTCTCCCGGAGTAACCGAGCGTCACACGCCGGCCTGACGTCATCGCGTGCGTACGCATCATCGACTGTGGAAGAGATGTCGCTGTCCCGGCAGCTGCCATATTTTTGGCGGTTTACTGTGTCGCACCTGCTGAGAATTTGTTACAATTGTATCTGATTGTATCCAGTGTAGGTGGAGCTCTGTACTCCACCCTGATATAGTGTATGTGGAGCTCTGTACTCCACACTGATATAGTGTAGGTGGAGCTGTGTACTCCACACTGATATAGTGTAGGTGGAGCTGTGTACTCCACACTGATATAGTGTATGTGTAGGTGGAGCTCTGTACTCCACCCTGATATAGTGTATGTGTAGATGGTGCTGTGTACTCCACACTGATATAGTGTATGTGTAGCTCTGTACTCCACACTGATATAGTGTATGTGTAGCTCTGTACTCCACACTGATATAGTGTAGGTGGAGCTGTGTACTCCACACTGATATAGTATATGTGTAGGTGGAGCTCTGTACTCCACACTGATATAGTGTATGTGTAGGTGGAGCTCTGTACTCCACACTGATATAGTGTATGTGTAGATGGTGCTGTGTACTCCACACTGATATAGTGTATGTGTAGATGGTGCTGTGTACTCCACCCTGATATAGTGTATGTGTAGGTGGAGCTCTGTACTCCACCCTGATATAGTGTATGTGTAGATGGTGCTCTGTACTCCACACTTACATAGTGTATGTATACACAGTGCTCTGTACTCCACCCTGATATAGTGTATGTGTAGATGGTGCTCTGTACTCCAAACTTATATAGTGTATGTATACACAGTGCTCTGTACTCCACCCTGATATAGTGTATGTGTAGATGGTGCTGTGTACTCCACACTGATATAGTGTATGTGTAGCTCTGTACTCCACACTGATATAGTGTATGTGTAGATGGTGCTGTGTACTCCACCCTGATATAGTGTATGTGTAGGTGGAGCTCTGTACTCCACACTGATATAGTGTATGTGTAGATGGAGCTCTGTACTCCACCCTGATATAGTGTATGTGTAGGTGGAGCTCTGTACTCCACACTGATATAGTGTATGTGTAGATGGTGCTGTGTACTCCACACTGATATAGTGTATGTGTAGGTGGAGCTCTGTACTCCACACTGATATAGTGTATGTGTAGATGGAGCTGTGTACTCCACCCTGATATAGTGTATGTGTAGCTCTGTACTCCACACTGATATAGTGTATGTGTAGGTGTAGCTCTGTACTCCACACTGATATAGTGTATGTGTAGATGGAGCTCTGTACTCCACACTGATATAGTGTATGTGTAGATGGAGCTGTGTACTCCACACTGATATAGTGTATGTGTAGCTCTGTACTCCACACTGATATAGTGTATGTGTAGGTGTAGCTCTGTACTCCACACTGATATAGTGTATGTGTAGATGGAGCTGTGTACTCCACACTGATATAGTATATGTGTAGGTGGAACTCTGTACTCCACACTGATATAGTGTATGTGTAGATGGAGATGTGTACTCCACACTGATATAGTGTTTGTGTAGGTGGAGCTCTGTACTCCACACTGATATAGTGTATGTGTAGGTGGTGCTGTGTACTCCACACTGATATAGTGTATGTGTATGTGTAGCTCTGTACTCCACACTGATATAGTGTATGTGTAGGTGGAGCTCTGTACTCCACACTGATATAGTGTATGTGTAGATGGAGCTCTGTACTCCACACTGATATAGTGTATGTGTAGGTGGAGCTCTGTACTCCACACTGATATAGTGTATGTGTAGATGGAGCTGTGTACTCCACACTGATATAGTATATGTGTGGATGGTGCTGTGTACTCCACACTGATATAGTATATGTGTAGATGGAGCTGTGTACTCCACACTGATATAGTGTATGTGTAGGTGGAGCTCTGTACTCCACACTGATATAGTGTATGTGTGGATGGTGCTGTGTACTCCACACTGATATAGTGTGTGTGTGGATGGAGCTCTGTACTCCACCCTGATATAGTGTATGTGTAGCTCTGTACTCCACACTGATATAGTGTATGTGTAGATGGTGCTGTGTACTCCACCCTGATATAGTGTATGTGTAGATGGAGCTCTGTACTCCACACTGATATAGTGTATGTGTAGATGGAGCTGTGTACTCCACACTGATATAGTGTATGTGTAGATGGTGCTGTGTACTCCACCCTGATATAGTGTATGTGTAGATGGTGCTGTGTACTCCACACTGATATAGTGTATGTGTAGCTCTGTACTCCACACTGATATAGTGTATGTGTAGCTCTGTACTCCACACTGATATAGTGTATGTGTAGATGGAGCTCTGTACTCCACACTGATATAGTGTATGTGTAGATGGTGCTGTGTACTCCACACTGATATAGTGTATGTGTAGATGGTGCTGTGTACTCCACACTGATATAGTGTATGTGTAGATGGTGCTGTGTACTCCACCCTGATATAGTGTATGTGTAGCTCTGTACTCCACCCTGATATAGTGTATGTGTAGATGGTGCTGTGTACTCCACACTGATATAGTGTATGTGTAGATGGAGCTCTGTACTCCACACTGATATAGTGTGTGTGTGGATGGAGCTCTGTACTTCACCCTGATATAGTGTATGTGTAGATGGAGCTCTGTACTCCACACTGATATAGTGTATGTGTAGATGTATGTAGACTTCTAGTCCTCGGCGTGTGTTGAGGTTATCTGTAGGCTAGTCCTCTCCTGAAGGGCTTAGAAGAGCATCATACAATGTGTTTGGTGCTTCAAGAAAGAGAGTTGTGAGAGCTGGCTGTTCTGCATCCTACCCATGCGGGGTCTGACTAAGAACTAACACTGACTTGGAGGCTCCTCCCCTTCCCGTCCAGCATGTGTGTGTAGCACGCTGTGGTTGGGTGGAAAGTGTGCAATAGAGAAACAGAATAGAAAAGCGAGAATTGGGCAGAAGAAAGGAGAAATCCTACTAGACAACAGAATCTGGTACATACACAAACCATAACCCTTTTGTATACTTCAGCCGTGCAGTTTCTAAACCTTAGTTACACACTATAGCGACATCTAGAGGTCATCTTCAGTAACACAACAGCTATAGTGAAATCACAGATAAGTACAGACTTTTATGAGGGGTGTAAAAAATAGCAACACCCACAGTGGGACACCACACAACCAGTATCTGATGATCTATAGCATAGCTAGTAATGGGGTCTGGGGCTCCTAGTGACCTCCATCAATGTGCTAGGGGTAGCTGGAATCTCCTGGCTCCTTGGCCCGATCCCAGCTGCCCCCTCGTGCCCCCAGCTGATCTGTTACTGCAGGTAAATATTTAAGATTCTGATCTTTATCACAAATTATGAGAAGTGACATCATGTCCAGCTGAATAAGCAGAAAGTCATTCCCAAGGTCTGGAACTGCTGTGCCCTGTGCTTTCCTCTGCTGTGCCCCCACAGCCCCGTGCTGTGCTCCCCTCTGCTGTACCCCCACAGCCCCCTGTGCTCCCCTCTGCTGTACCCCCACAGCCCCCTGTGCTCTGCCATGTGCTCCCCTCTGCTGTACCCCCACAGCCCCCTGTGCTCTGCCCTCTGCTCCCCTCTGCTTTGCCCTGAACCCCTATCTGCTGTAACCAGTGCCCCACAGCCCCCTCTACTGTGCCCTGTGCCCCCCTCTACTGTGCCCTGAGCCCCTATATGCTATAACCAGTGCCCCCACAGCCCCCACTGCTCTACTCTGTGCTCCCCTCTACTGTGCTCCCACAGCCCCCTGTGCTCCCCTCTACTGTGCCCCCACAGCCCCCTGTGCTCCCCTCTACTGTGCCCCCCTCTACTGTGCCCCCACAGCCCCCTGTGCTCCCCTCTACTGTGCCCCCACAGCCCCCTGTGCTCCCCTCTACTGTGCCCCCACAGCCCCCTGTGCTCCCCTCTACTGTGCCCCCCTCTACTGTGCCCCCACAGCCCCCTGTGCTCCCCTCTACTGTGCTCCCACAGCCCCCTGTGCTCCCCTCTACTGTGCCCCCACAGCCCCCTGTGCTCCCCTCTACTGTGCCCCCCTCTACTGTGCCCCCACAGCCCCCTGTGCTCCCCTCTACTGTGCCCCCACAGCCTCCTGTGCTCCCCTCTGCTGTGCCCCCACAGCCCCCTGTGCTCCCCTCTGCTGTGCCCCCACAGCCCCCTGTGCTCCCCTCTGCTGTGCCCCCACAGCCCCCTGTGCTCCCCTCTGCTGTGCCCCCACAGCCCCCTGTGCTGTAACTGGTAATTAAAAAGAAGGAGAATGGAGGAAGGGGTAAGGGATCTGAAGGGGGGAGGGGTAAAGGACTTGAAGGAAGGAAGGGAGGGGGAAGGGACCCGAGGGGGGGTGAGGGGGAATTCAGAGAAGGTTCTATAACACCAGCAGACCCCAGAGGAAAGCTGAGATGCCACCCATTAAACCACCAGTCAAGAGGTTGGGGTGGTCTTCAACAGGTTCTTGTACATATCAGTGTCTTGGAATTGCATCCACGGAAACCACCAGGTGCGGTAAAGATGATGGGACTTATTCTGAATGCTTGAGGTGAGGTCCACCATGTACATGAGCTTGTTGACCTTAGTAATCCATAGGGGGAGAGTAAAGTGGGAGAGCGGCCAGAAATGAGATGCTGGTGGAAAGGTAAGGTCCGAGTGGAGCAAGGTCAGGGAGGAAACACTTAGGGTCCTATTACACGGGACGATTATCGTGCGAAAAATCGTTTAAGCGTTTGAATTTAAACGATAATCGTTCTGTGTAATTGCAGGCAATGTTCGAAAATCGTTCGTATGTCGTTGGTCGTTTATTTAGATCTGAACCTAAAATTATCGCTAATCGTTCGCTGTAATTCCACGTTCGTTCGCTCAAGTTGCGCGTTTTTCGCTAATCGATCAGTGTAATTGCACATTGTTTATTGTTTTTCTGGGATCAGAAGGAATAAACGATCATAGAAACAATTGTAACTAACGATTATCGTTCTGTGTAATATGGTGAACGATTTCAGATTACCGATAAACAATCTCGTTTGCGATTGTTTATCATTAGTCGTTAATTGTTAAAAATCGCTCAGTGTAATAGGACCCTTAGCCAGGCCCTGCTAGACAAAACATTCCCCATTCTCAAGTTTCCCGCTTTAACCCATTTTTGGAAAACCTGATGAGAGAGACTGGGAGGAAAATCAAGGTGTCCAAGAACGGGGACCAAAGAGGAGTTCACAGACAGGAAATGTTGACGCATCAGCTCCTGCGAGCATACCGCCAGGGCGGGTCCTAGGGTAGGGTGGCACCTTAGTGTAGCTACCTGGGGACTCTTTACCCAAGCAATGGCCTGCAATGGAAAGTGTGTGTAAGGTTACTCAATGGTAATGCAGGGCTTTCTGCCCCTTCTCCCTGGACGCTCTCTTCCCTCCAGGTTTTTTCTAGTGCTGCCCCTTCTCCCTGGACGCTCTCTTCTCTCCAGGTTTCCTCTGGTGCTGCCCCTTCTCCCTGGACGCTCTCTTCTCTTCAGGTTTCCTCTGTTGCTGCCCCTTCTCCCTGGACGCTCTCTTCTCTCCAGGTTTCCTCTGGTGCTGCCCCTTCTCCCTGGACGCTCTCTTCTCTCCAAGTTTCCTCTGGTGCTGCCCCTTCTCCCCAGACGCTCTCTTCTCTCCAGGTTTCCTCTGGTGCTGCCCCTTCTCCCTGGACGCTCTCTTCTCTCCAGGTTTTCTCTAGTGCTGCCCCTTCTCCCATTATGCTCTCTTCTCTCTAGGTTTCCTCTGGTGCTGCCCCTTCTCCCATTACGCTCTCTTCCCTCCGGGTTTCTTCTGGTGTTGCCCCTTCTCCCTGGATGCTCTCTTCTCTCCAGGTTTCCTCTGGTGCTGCCCCTTCTCCCTGGACGCTCTCTTGTCTCCAGGTTTCCTCTGTTGCTGCCCCTTCTCCCATTACGCTCTCTTCTCTCCAGGTTTCCTCTGTTGCTGCCCCTTCTCCCATTACGCTCTCTTCTCTCCAGGTTTCCTCTGGTGCTGCCCCTTCTCCCTGGATGCTCTCTTCTCTCCAGGTTTCCTCTGGTGCTGCCCCTTCTCCCCAGACGCTATCTTCTCTCCAGGTTTCCTCTGGTGCTGCCCCTTCTCCCTGGACGCTCTCTTGTCTCCAGGTTTCCTCTGTTGCTGCCCCTTCTCCCATTACGCTCTCTTCTCTCCAGGTTTCCTCTGGTGCTGCCCCTTCTCCCCAGACGCTATCTTCTCTCCAGGTTTCCTCTGGTGCTGCCCCTTCTCCCTGGACGCTCTCTTGTCTCCAGGTTTCCTCTGTTGCTGCCCCTTCTCCCATTACGCTCTCTTCTCTCCAGGCTTCCTCTGGTGCTGCCCCTTCTCCCATTACGCTCTCTTCCCTCCAGTTTTTTTCTAGTGTTGCCCCTTCTCCCTGGATGCTCTCTTCTTTTCAGGTTTCCTTTGGTGGTGCCCCTTCTCTCTGGATGCTCTTTTCTCTCCAGGTTTACTCTAGTGCTGCCCCTTCTCCCCGGACGCTCTCTTCTGCCTAGGTTTCCTCTGTTGCTGCCCCTTCTCCCTGGACGCTCTCTTCTTTCTGGTTTCCTCTGGTGCTGCCCCTTCTCCCATTACGCTCTCTTCTCTCTAGGTTTCCTCTGGTGCTGCCCCTTCTCCCCGGACACACTCTTCTCTCCAGGTTTCCTCTAGTGCTGCCCCTTCTCCCTGGACGCTCTCTTCTCTTCAGGTTTCCTCTGGTGCTGCCCCTTTTCCCATTACGCTCTCTTCTCTCTAGGTTTCCTCTGGTGCTGCCCCTTCTCCCTGGACGCTCTCTTCTCTCCAGGTTTCCTCTAGTGCTGCCCCTTCTCCCTGGACGCTCTCTTCTCTCCAGGTTTTCTCTGGTGCTGCCCCTTCTCCCTGGACGCTCTCTTCTCTCCAGGTTTCCTCTGGTGCTGCCCCTTCTCCCATTACGCTCTCTTCTCTCTAGGTTTCCTCTGGTGCTGCCCCTTCTCCCTGGACGCTCTCTTCTCTCCAGGTTTCCTCTAGTGCTGCCCCTTCTCCCTGGATGCTCTCTTTTCTCCAGGTTTCCTCTGGTGCTGCCCCTTCTCCCATTACGCTCTCTTCCCTCCAGGTTTCCTCTGGTGCTGCCCCTTCTCCCTGGACGCTCTCTTCTCTTTAGGTTTCTTCTGGTGCTGCCCCTTCTCCCTGGACGTTCTCTTCTCTCCAGGTTTCCTCTAGTGCTGCCCCTTCTCCCTGGACGCTCTCTTCTCTCCAGGTTTCCTCTAGTGCTGCCCCTTCTCCCCAGACGCTCTCTTCTCTACAGGTTTCCTCTAGTGCTGCCCCTTCTCCCCAGACGCTCTCTTCTCTCCAGGTTTCCTCTAGTGCTGCCCCTTCTCTCTAGATGCTCTCTTCTCTCCAGGTTTCCTCTGGTGCTGCCCCTTCTCCCGGACGCTCTCTTCTCTCCAGGTTTCCTATAGTGCTGCCCCTTCTCCCCGGACGCTGTCTTCTCTCCAGGTTTGCTCTGGTGCTGCCCCTTCTCCTTGGACGCTCTCTTCTCTCCAGTTTTCCTCTGGTGCTGCCCCTTCTCCCCGGATGCTCTCTTCTCTCCAGGTTTCCTCTAGTGCTGCCCCTTCTCCCCGGACGCTCTCTTCTCTCCAGGTTTCCTCTGGTGCTGCCCCTTCTCCCTGGACGCTTTCTTCTCACCAGGTTTCCTCTGGTGCTGCCCCCTCTCCTTGGACGCTCTCTTCTCTCCAGGTTTCCTCTGGTGCTGCCCCTTCTCCCCGGACACACTCTTCTCTCCAGGTTTCCTCTGGTGCTGCCCCTTCTCCCCGGACGCTCTCTTCTATCCAGGTTTCCTCTGGTATTGCCCCTTCTCCCCGGACGCTCTCTTCTCCCCAGGCTTCCTCTGGTGCTGCCCCTTCTCCTTGGACGCTCTCTTCTATCCAGGTTTCCTCTGGTATTGCCCCTTCTCCCCGGACACACTCTTCTCTCCAGGTTTCCTCTAGTGCTGCCCCTTCTCTCTAGACGCTCTCTTCTCTCCAGGTTTCCTCTGGTGCTGCCCCTTCTCCTTGGACGCTCTGTTCTCTCTAGGTTTCCTCTGGTGCTGCCCCTTCTCCCCGGACACACTCTTCTCTCCAGGTTTCCTCTAGTGCTGCCCCTTCTCTCTAGACGCTCTCTTCTCTCCAGGTTTCCTCTAGTGCTGCCCCTTCTCTCTAGACGCTCTCTTCTCTCCAGGTTTCCTCTGGTGCTGCCCCTTTTCCTTGGACGCTCTGTTCTCTCTAGTTTTCCTCTGGTGCTGCCTCTTCTCCCTGGACGCTCTCTTTTCTCCAGGTTTCCTCTGGTGCTGCCCCTTCTCCCTGGACGCTCTCTTCTCTCTAGTTTTCCTCTGGTGCTGCCCCTTCTCCCCGGACGCTCTCTTCTCTCCAGGTTTCCTCTGGTGCTGCCCCTTCTCCCCAGACGCTCTCTTCTCTCTAGTTTTCCTCTGGTGCTGCCCCTTCTCCCCAGACACACTCTTCTCTCCAGGTTTCCTCTAGTGCTGCCCCTTCTCCCCAGACACACTCTTCTCTCCAGGTTTCCTCTGGTGCTGCCCCTTCTCCCTGGACGCTCTCTTCTCTCTAGTTTTCCTCTGGTGCTGCCCCTTCTCCCCGGACACACTCTTCTCTCCAGGTTTCCTCTAGTGCTGCCCCTTCTCTCTAGACGCTCTCTTCTCTCCAGGTTTCCTCTGGTGCTGCCCCTTCTCCCTTGATGCTCTCTTCCCTCCTGTCACTGACGCCTCCAGGTTTCCTGTTATTTCTGGCATCCATGTTTGCTTTCACAATGTCGCTTCCCACCTCTGCATTAGTGATTCTTGCGAACACTCTGTGTACAAGGGCAGAATGACGTGGACAGAGGCCATGACCGACAGTAACCTGCTGTACACACCGGCCTCCTCCTGCAGCTTAGTGAGGAAATTAGGGAGGAGGTGAAAGCCCATCTCCACAGGCAGGGGTACAGGCGGGGGTACAGGTGGAGGTATAGGCAGAGGTACAGGTAGGCCGCCTATGTGTATTATCTAGGTAAAAACTAAAGGATACCTGCAACAACCCAACCCAAGGGGGAGAGCATAAGCGGTTCAGGGGGCACACCCGGGTGGTGGTATACAGACGGTTCAGGGGGCACACCCGGGTGGTGGTATACAGACGGTTCAGGGGGCACACCCTGGTGGTGGTATACAGACAGTTCAGGGGTCACACCCTAGTGGTGGTATACAGACAGTTCAGGGGTCACACCCTAGTGGTGGTATACAGACGGTTCAGGGGGCACACCCGGGTGGTCGTATACAGACGGTTCAGGGGGCACACCCTGGTGGTGGTATACAGACAGTTCAGGGGGCACACCCTGGTGGTGGTATACAGACAGTTCAGGGGGCACACCCTGGTGGTGGTATACAGACAGTTCAGGGGTCACACCCGGGTGGTGGTATACAGACGGTTCAGGGGGCACACCCGGGTGGTCGTATACAGACGGTTCAGGGGGCACACCCTGGTGGTGGTATACAGACGGTTCAGGGGGCACACCCGGGTGGTCGTATACAGACGGTTCAGGGGGCACACCCTGGTGGTGGTATACAGACGGTTCAGGGGGCACACCCGGGTGGTCGTATACAGACGGTGGTGGTCCAGATGCCATTGATGTTAGTGAGGGTTAAACAAAAGCCAAGACACCAGGACTTGAGGGGTTGTGTCCCAAATGGTTATTTCTGTATAAAGTGACTTCTATCACAAGATGCAAGAGATTGAACAAGTCTTATGATTATAGATGAACATATGGGGGAGATTTATCAAACATGGCCCCTAGCGACCAATCATATTCCACCTTTCATTCCTCACAGACTCTTTGGAAAACGAAAGGTGGCATCTGATTGGTTGCCGGGGGCGACTGAGCGAGTCTCACTTTACACCATGTTTAATAAATCTCCCCCATAATGTCCAATAAGGTTATTTTACCTCCTCTCTGTGGTCTCTGCTCCTCCTTTCTGCTGTCTTGTCTCTATGTGTACATCCTGGAACGGACCAGTTCTTGAGTGCACTCTAGCCTGGAATTCAGCCAACTCTATCACACTATGTGAAAGTGGCTAAAGTAATAAAAATGTAGCAAAACACTGGCCCTAAGTATAAGAATAAATCACTATAGTATTATCCCGCTTACGTACACAGTATATGATCCGTGTAATCTTAGATTTAGGGTTTATTTCTGGTGTGTGTGTGTGTGTGGGGGGGGGGGGGTGAAGTTGTGACATTTGTAGTGTCTCCACCCCCTGATGATCTGGCAGAGCGCCCCTCAGTGCGGGATAAACGGGGAGGATCACTCAGGTGTGATCACACTTCTCCTGACTGTGGCATCAATTACAATGAGGCGGCAGCTCCAGTAGAACAAACAGAGATACAGGTATATATACCAGCACCGCACACATCTATAAGGCTGACGTTGCGGGGTGACTGACGCTGACATATGACCGACACTATGGTATGACCCACTATTGTGTATGACTGACACTATTGTATGACCCACTACTGTGTATGACTGACACTATTGTATGACCCACTATTATGTATGACCGCCACTATGGTATGACCCACTATTATGTATGACCGACACTATGGTATGACCCACTACTGTGTATGACTGACACTATTGTATGACCCACTATTATGTATGACCGCCACTATGGTATGACCCACTATTGTGTATGACTGACACTATTGTATGACCCACTATTGTGTATGACTGACACTATTGTATGACCCACTATTATGTATGACCGCCACTATTGTATGACCCACTACTGTGTATGACTGACACTATTGTGTGACCCACTATTATGTATGACCGCCACTATTGTATGACCCACTATTATGTATGACCGCCACTATTGTATGACCCACTATTATGTATGACCGCCACTATGGTATGACCCACTATTATGTATGACCGACACTATTGTATGACCCACTACTGTGTATGACCGACACTATTGTATGACCCACTATTATGTATGACCGCCACTATGGTATGACCCACTATTATGTATGACCGCCACTATTGTATGACCCACTACTGTGTATGACTGACACTATTGTATGACCCACTACTGTGTATGACTGACACTACGGTATGACCATCACTATTGTGTATGACTGACACTACTGTATGACCCACTATTATGTATGACCGCCACTATTGTATGACCCACTACTGTGTATGACTGACACTACTGTATGACCCACTATTATGTATGACCGCCACTATTGTATGACCCACTATTGTGTATGACTGACACTATTGTGTGACCCACTATTGTGTATGGCTGACACTATTGTGTGACCCACTATTGTGTATAACTGACACTATTGTTTGAATGATACTATTGTATTGCTCACACTATTGTGTATGACTGACACTATTGTATGATCAAAACTGCTGTTGACTGATCCTGCTGGATGACCCTATAGCGACATCATCAGGTGGGTTTACGTCTGCACATTTTGTTCTACAGACTCCTCCGCTCGGCTGTGATTGGTAGAACATGGCGTCCTCCATGCTTGTCCTCCTAGGGACCTGTGAGTACAACCATATGGTAGTGACTTAAAGGGTTTCTCTGGGCTGCTATAAATAAAGTTTATTCAAGTTAACTATAATTGACAGCGACCAATCGTAGCTCAGCTTTCAGCCCTGGCAAAATAAAAGCTGCGCTGTAAGTGGTTGCTATAGGCAACAGGCCTGGTTTAGTAAATGAGGGCATTGTGCGTATCCATGGTGACGCAGCTGCTGCCTGTATTTCTAATGTCCTGAAGTTATTGGCATCTTCTGTACAGGTGCGGATATGTGTCAGCCGCGCTGAGCCCCAACCCAGTAGTAGCCCCTTCTATCAGGCCTGGCAGCCTGGGGCCTAGTGATGACCTGCAGGCCCGCCCTCATGGCACTACAGACAACAACGCATGTCCCCAAGTGTGGGGGAATACAATATGGCTTGTTCTTAAAGGGTTAAGACCAGGACTGTGTAGACTGGGGAGGCAGATCTCCATGTGACCGCCATAGTCTCCACGTATCACGTTTCCCTGATTCCTGCTATTTACCTATGTAATATCATCTCCTCCTGACCTTTTCTGGAGATATTTACTGAGACGCTTCCCCTTTAAGTAAACAGTCAGTAGGATTACAGAGTGACCACCACCATGACCTCCACCCAGCTTTTCGGGGTCCCCTCACTGACACACTGTCTCTCCCTGTCTAGTGATGGCGCTGGGGACACAGGCGGGAATCCTGGAGTTTGGGCTGATGGTGAATTATGTGACCGGACGGCTTCCGCTGACGTCCTACGCCTTCTACGGCTGCCATTGTGGGCTCGGAGGGAGCGGGCAGCCGGTGGATGAGATTGACTGGTGAGTGTCATAGTGGATGAGAGTAGGTTGTCAGGCTCCACAATGCCCCCTATGACCCCAGTGCTGCAAGGCTACAGTGCTAACCACTGAGCCACCTGGTATATAGTCAGTCTGTATCATATATATGTGTGTGTACAAGGCCTATGCCTGGTATATAGTCAGTCTGTATTATATATATATGTGTGTGTACACGGCCTATGCCTGGTATATAGTCAGTCTGTATTATATAAGTGTGTGTGTACACGGCCTATGCCTGGTATATAGTCAGTCTGTATTATATATATATGTGTGTGTACACGGCCTATGCCTGGTATATAGTCAGTCTGTATTATATATATATGTGTGTGTACACGGCCTATGCCTGGTATATAGTCAGTCTGTATTATATATATATGTGTGTGTACACGGCCTATGCCTGGTATATAGTCAGTCTGTATTATATAAGTGTGTACGCGGCCTATGCCTGGTATATAGTCAGTCTGTATTATATATATATATATGTGTGTGTACACGGCCTATGCCTGGTATATAGTCAGTCTGTATTATATATATATGTGTGTGTGTACACGGCCTATGCCTGGTATATAGTCAGTCTGTATTATATATATATGTGTGTGTACACGGCCTATGCCTGGTATATAGTCAGTCTGTATTATATATGTTTGTACGTGCCTATGCCTGGTATATTGTCAGTCTGTATTATATATGTGTGTACGCGGCCTATGCCTGGTATATAGTCAGTCTGTATTATATATGTTTGTACGTGCCTATGCCTGGTATATTGTCAGTCTGTATTATATATGTGTGTACACGGCCTATGCCTGGTATATAGTCAGTCTGTATTACATATGTGTGTGTACACGGCCTATGCCTGGTATATAGTCAGTCTGTATTATATATATATATATGTGTGTGTACACGGCCTATGCCTGGTATATAGTCAGTCTGTATTATATGTGTGTGTACACGGCCTATGCCTGGTATATAGTCAGTCTGTATTATATATGTTTGTACGTGCCTATGCCTGGTATATAGTAAGTCTGTATAATATATGTGTGTACACGGCCTATGCCTGGTATATAGTCAGTCTGTATTATATATGTGTCTGTGTACACGGCCTATGCCTGGTATATAGTCAGTCTGTATTATATGTGTGTGTACACGGCCTATGCCTGGTATATAGTCAGTCTGTATTATGTAAGTGTGTACACGGCCTATGCCTGGTATATAGTCAGTCTGTATTATATATGTGTCTGTGTACACGGCCTATGCCTGGTATATAGTCAGTCTGTATTATATGTGTGTGTACACGGCCTATGCCTGGTATATAGTCAGTCTGTATTATATATGTGTGTACACGGCCTATGCCTGGTATATAGTCAGTCTGTATTATATGTGTGTGTACACGGCCTATGCCTGGTATATAGTCAGTCTGTATTATATGTGTGTGTACACGGCCTATGCCTGGTATATAGTCAGTCTGTATTATGTAAGTGTGTACACGGCCTATGCCTGGTATATAGTCAGTCTGTATTATGTAAGTGTGTACACGGCCTATGCCTGGTATATAGTCAGTCTGTATTATATATGTGTGTGTGTACACGGCCTATGCCTGGTATATAGTCAGTCTGTATTATATATGTGTCTGTGTACACGGCCTATGCCTGGTATATAGTCAGTCTGTATTATATATATGTGTGTGTACACGGCCTATGCCTGGTATATAGTCAGTCTGTATTATATATGTGTGTGTGTACACGGCCTATGCCTGGTATATAGTCAGTCTGTATTATATATGTGTCTGTGTACACGGCCTATGCCTGGTATATAGTCAGTCTGTATTATATATATGTGTGTGTACACGGCCTATGCCTGGTATATAGTCAGTCTGTATTATATAAGTGTGTGTGTACACGGCCTATGCCTGGTATATAGTCAGTCTGTATTATATGTGTGTGTACACGGCCTATGCCTGGTATATAGTGAGTCTGTATTATATGTGTGTGTGTACACGGCCTATGCCTGGTATATAGTGAGTCTGTAATATATATTTTTGTGTACGCGGCCTATACCTGGTATATACGCAAGAGAACACTGCAGAGACACCATCACATGTCTCGACGTCAGTGAACTAGCCAGACCTTACCTCCGGGAAGGAACAACCAAGCCAAAGGCGTTCTCCAGTCAAGGAAACCACCTCAGCAAGGTATCCATCCACAGACAGCTGTTTCAGGGTTTTTGCCCCTCATCAGTGTGGAGTAGGTTTCTGGCTAGTGGGAGCAATGACTAGTAAGTGCATGCAAAAGGACGCTGGTTGACCTCAGGGAGATCAACCAAAACACCGCAGAGACACCATACCATACCTGGTATATAGTCAGTCTGTATTAGGGTGGGTTCAGACTGAGGAATTCTCGCAGAAAATGTCTGCGGAATTCCGTCAGCTGTCCGCCCGCACAGGCACGCTCTTTTCCGCTGGCTCCATAGACACCATTCTATGGGCCGGCGTATTCCGCGATCCGCTGAAAGAAGTGACATGACACCTCTTTCAGCGTATAACGGAATACGCCGGCCCATAGAATGGTGTCTATGGGGCCGGCGGAAGGGCGCCCAGATGTGAGGGCGGACAGCTGACGGAATTCCGCTGACATTTTCCGCGAGAATTCCTCATTCTGAACCCACCCTTATATGTGTTTGTACGCGGCCTATGCCTGGTATATAATCAGTCTGTATTAATGTGTGTATGTGCCCTATGCCTGATATATAGTCAGTCTGTATTATATGTGTGTGTACACGGCCTATGCCTGGTATATAGTCACTGTATTCTATGTCTGTACAAGGCCTATACCTGGTATATAGTCAGTCTGTATTATATAAATGTGTACACGGCCTATGCCTGGTATATAGTCAGTCTGTATTATATGTGTGTGTGTACATGGCCTATGCCTGGTATATAGTCAGTCTGTATTATATATGTCTGTACGCGGCCTATGCCTGGTATATAGTCAGTCTGTATTATATATTTGTGTGTACACGGCCTATGCCTGGTATATAGTCAGTCTGTATTATATATGTGTGTACCCAACCTTTATATATGTTACAGAAGGAAGACGGGAAAGGGAGGACATGATGGAAACTTTTATATATATTACAGGGGGAAGAAGGGAAAGGAGGACATGATGGAAACTTTTATATATATTACAGGGGGAAGAAGGGAAAGGGGGACGTGATGGAAACCTTTATATATGTTACAGGAGGAAGAAGGGAAAGGAGGACATGATGGAAACCTTTATATATGTTACAGGAGGAAGAAGGGAAAGGGGGACATGATGGAAACCTCTATGTTACAGGAGGAAGAAGGGAAAGGGAGGACATGATGGAAACCTTTATATATGTTACAGGAGGAAGAAGGGAAAGGGAGGACATGATGGGAACCTTTATATATGTTACAGGAGAAAGAAGGGAAAGGGAGGACATGATGGAAACCTTTATATATGTTACAGGAGGAAGACGGGAAAGGGAGGACATGATGGAAACTTTTATATATATTACAGGGGGAAGAAGGGAAAGGAGGACATGATGGAAACTTTTATATATATTACAGGGGGAAGAAGGGAAAGGGGGACGTGATGGAAACCTTTATATATGTTACAGGAGGAAGAAGGGAAAGGAGGACATGATGGAAACCTTTATATATGTTACAGGAGGAAGAAGGGAAAGGGGGACATGATGGAAACCTCTATGTTACAGGAGGAAGAAGGGAAAGGGAGGACATGATGGAAACCTTTATATATGTTACAGGAGGAAGAAGGGAAAGGGAGGACATGATGGGAACCTTTATATATGTTACAGGAGAAAGAAGGGAAAGGGAGGACATGATGGAAACCTTTATATATGTTACAGGAGGAAGAAGGGAAAGGGAGGACATGATGGAAACCTTTATATATGTTACAGGAGGAAGAAGGGAAAGGGGGACGTGATGGAAACCTTTATATATGTTACAGGAGGAAGAAGGGAAAGGGAGGACATGATGGGAACCTTTATATATGTTACAAGAGGAAGAAGGGAAAGGGAGGACATGATGGAAACCTTTATATATGTTACAGGAGGAAGAAGGGAAAGGGGGGACATGATGGAAACCTCTATGTTACAGGAGGAAGAAGGGAAAGGGAGGACATGATGGAAACCTTTATATATGTTACAGGAGGAAGAAGGGAAAGGAGGACATGATGGAAACCTTTATATATGTTACAGGAGGAAGAAGGGAAAGGAGGACATGATGGAAACCTTTATATATGTTACAGGAGGAAGAAGGGAAAGGGGGGACATGATGGAAACCTCTATATATGTTACAGGAGGAAGAAGGGAAAGGGAGGACATGATGGAAACCTTTATATATGTTACAGGAGAAAGAAGGGAAAGGAGGGGACATGATGGAAACCTTTATATATGTTACAGGAGGAAGAAGGGAAAGGGGGGACATGATGAAAACCTTTATATATGTTACAGGAGGAAGAAGGGAAAGGGGGGACATGATGAAAACCTTTATATATGTTACAGGAGGAAGAAGGGAAAGGGAGGACATGATGGAAACCTTTATATATGTTACAGGAGGAAGAAGGGAAAGGGAGGACATGATGGAACCTTTATATATGTTACAGGAGGAAGAAGGGAAAGGGGGGACATGATGGAAACCCCTATATATGTTACAGGAGGAAGAAGGGAAAGGGAGGACATGATGGAAACCTTTATATATGTTACAGGAGGAAGAAGGGAAAGGAGGACATGATGGAAACCTTTATATATGTTGCAGGAGGAAGAAGGGAAAGGGAGGACATGATGGAAACCTTTATATATGTTACAGGGGGAAGAAGGGAAAGGGGGGGGACATGATGGAAACCTTTATATATGTTACAGGGGGAAGAAGGGAAAGGGGGGGGGGGACATGATGGAAACCTTTATATATGTTACAGGAGGAAGAAGGGAAAGGGAGGACATGATGGAAACCTATATATATGTTACAGGAGGAAGAAGGGAAAGAGGGACATGATGGAAACCTATATATACAGTGGGGAAAAAAAGTAGTCAGTCACCAATAGTGCAAGTTCCACCACTTACAAAGATGAGAGGCGTCTGTAATTTACATCATATTAAACCTCATCTATGGGAGACAAAATGAGAAAACAAATCCAGAAAATCACATTATCTGATTTTGTAAGAATTTAGTTGCAAATTATGGTGGAAAATAAGTATTTGGTCAGTAACAAAATTTCCTCTCAATCCTTTGTTCTATCTCCTTTGTTGGCAATGACAGAGGTCAGACGTTTTCTTTAAGTACTCACAAGGTTGGCACACACTGTTGTTGGGATGGTGGCCCATTCCTCCATGCAGATCTCCTCTAGAGCAGTGATGTTTTGGGGCTGTCGCTTGGCAACACGGACTTTCACCTCCCTCCAAAGGTTTTCTATAGGGTTGAGATCTGGAGACTGGCTCGGCCACTCCAGGACCTTGAAATGCTTCTTACGATGCCGCTCCTTGGTTACCCTGGCGGTGTGCTTTGGATCATTGTCATGTTGAAAGACCCAGCCACGTTTCATCTTCAATGCCCTTGCTGATGGAAGGAGGTTTGCACTCAAAATCTCCCGATACATGTCCCCATTTATTCTTTCATGTACCCGGATCAGTCATCCTGGCCCCTTTGCAGAGAAACAGCCCCAAAGCCTGATGTTCCCCCCCATGCTTTACAGTAGCTATGGTGTTTGATGGATGCAACTCAGTATTCTTTTTCCTCCAAAGACGACAAGTTGTGTTTCTACCAAACAGTTCCACTTTGGTTTCATCAGACCATAGGACATTCTCCCAATACTCTTCTGGATCCTCCAAATGCTCTCTAGCAAACTTCAGACGGGCCGGACATGTACTGGCTTAAAGGGAACCATTCACCCCGGGGCCCCCGGCAGAAACTGACATACAGTGACATAAAGGTCAATATACTTACCACATCGCTCCTGGTCCCGTCCCGGATCCCGTTGTTGACACAGAGAAATCGCTGATTCTTCTTCTCCCGCCAATTATGGTAATGAGCTGAGATGAGTCCAACGTCCATAGGAAACGACGGATGAGTCCAACTTATTCATGAGGTCCTCTTCTCGTCGCCGCCCATCCACGCCTCCTGGAACTTGATTGACATCTTCAGTCTTCAGTCTTCTGACGAATTCCCGCGCAGGCGCCGCTGCGATGGTCTCGTCACCTCTTCTGCGCCTGAGCGGGAAACAGGATACGTGTTCGAGCCAATCGGCGCACACGCAGTAAACAGTGAAGCTGCGGAGCGGCTTCAATTGTGAACGGCGCATGCGCCGAAAACGACTGTCACGGCGCCTGCGCGGGATCCGGCGAGAAGAACGAAGACGAGGAGGAAGAGGACCTGGCGTCAATCAAGTGTCGGAGGCGGGGAGAAGGCTGGACTTCGGACCCGGCGGCGCTCATTACCATAATAGGCGCGAGAAGAAGAATCGTCGATTTCTCCGTGTCAACAACGGGATCCGGGACGGGACCGGGAGCGATGTGGTAAGTATATTGACCTTTATGTCACTGTATGTCAGTTTCTGCCGGGGCCACGGGGTGAATGGTTCCCTTTAAGCAGTGGGACACGTCTGGCACTGCAGGATCTGAGTCCCTGGCACTGGCGTAGTGTCTTACTGATGGTAGGCTTTGTTACATTGGTCCCAGCTCTCTGCAGTTCATTCACTAGGTCCCCCGCGGGGTTCTGGGATTTTTGCTCACCGTTCTTGTGATCATTTTGACCCCACGCGGTGAGATTTTGCGTGGAGCCCCAGATCGAGGGAGATTATCAGTGGTCTTGTATGTCTTACATTTTCTAATTATTGCTCCCACAGTTGATTTCTTTACTCCAAGCTGGTTGCCTATTGCAGATTCAGTCTTCCCAGCCTGGTGCAGGGCTACAATTTTGTTTCTGGTGTCCTTTGACAGCTCTTTGGTCTTCACCAAAGTGGAGTTTGGAGTCTGACTGTTTGAGGGTGTGCACAGGTGTCTTTTTATACTGATAACAAGTTTAAACAGGTGCCATTACTACAGGTAATGAGTGGAGGAAAGAGGAGACTCTTAAAGAAGAAGTTACAGGTCTGTGAGAGGCAGAAATCTTGATTGTTTGTAGGTGACCAAATACTTATTTTCCACCATAATTTGCAAATAAATTCTTACAAAATCAGACAATGTGATTTTCGGGATTTGTTTTCTCATTTTGTCTCTCATAGTTGAGGTCTTCCTATGATGTAAATTACAGACGCCTCTCATCTTTTTAAGTGGGAGAACTTGCACTATTGGTGACTGACTAAATACTTTTTTTCCCCACTGTATGTTACAGGAGGAAGAAGGGAAAGGGGGGACATGATGGAAACCTATATAACCTATATATAACATACATACAGTTCACACTGCTAGCGAGTAGTGGAATATTTCAAATTTGATTTCAGTAGACCGCGATACTTGACTATTCAATCAAATATCGAATCCCATTAAAGTCTATGGGAGGAAAATGCTTGTTTATTAGAAACCACAGTTCAACCACTTGGAGGTCACCAAGTCCACAATGACACTTCTGGAAATGATGCCAATACCTTTGGAATGCAACTGGGACAGCAGGGGGCGCATGCCTGGGTGTATCTAACACGCCCAAGTCGCAGTAATACTATCACAGCCACTCAACAATACACTCTAAACACAATATAACCTCTATGCAACATGGAAAAACACCAGGAAACCTTCTTTCTTCTACATTATCATGGCCAGAAAGCCACATTGTGAGAAAAATAAACATTTTAATGCACCCCTTTAAATGACATTGCCTATGACAACTACATAGGCAAGGGGGACATCAAACATTGCCCACCGCTAACTGTCACAGTGTGTTTGTGTGTGTGTGATATGTGGTCAGACACGTTCTACACACAAAGGGGTGTCGTTTTCATGGAAACCATGTTAAAACGGAAATTGAGGCCCGTCGGTGAGGTGAGCCCTCCAAAAATCCTGGGAATTACAGGAGAACTGATAACAATAAGGTCTTCTTAAGAGACCCTGGAATTTGATGGAAAAACCACCCACTACTACCGCCTCTACCAACCTTATTTATTCTGCCTGCTAACCAGTGACTTCTTTAACCTAAAAACATATAGAAAGAAAATTACCAGGCCCTTGAGTTGAGCCCTCCAACATTCCTGTTTGATTTGATTTAAAGGGGTTGGCCACTTTTTAGTAAAATAGGTCAGTACAAAGTATTAGTAAGTGTGCTCAATGTATATACTGACAGCAGCTCCCTGTGTACCTCATAGAGCTAAAATCAGACTCCCCTTCACCAGGCTGGGGTGCCCTGCTCTGTTTTGTTTCAGTCCACAAAATGGCTGACATGGAGAAGCATGTGACCATGTCCTTTCCACTGTGTTCTCCATAGACATATACAGGCTTAGTAGTGGACACTGGGGGGCTGGGCCTGGTCACATGCTCCTCCATGTAAGCAATCTTATGGACCAAAACATCAAAGAGCAGGGCAGCCCAGTCTGGATGAGGGGAGTCTGATTTTAGGTCTATGAGGTACACAGGGAGCTGCTGTCAGTATATACAGTAAGTACACTTACTAATACTGTACACTGAGCAATTTTACTATAAAGTGGCCAACCCCTTTAATTAAAAAAAAAAAAAAAAAAAAAAAAAGTTAAATGAAAGATTGAATTGAATTCGAGTTAATCTGAAATCAAAGATTAAAAAAACAACCACTAAAGTGGCCTTTACTGACCTGCTGGCTTCTGCCTTTGAAACAGCTACAAAATGAAAGGAAGGTGGAGGACACCCCTAACAAGTTTGTATCCAGAGATAAAATGGTATGAGATGGACAACACAAGGATCCTACTAAAATAGCAAGATTCTGATTGAAAATTGAAATGCCAAGTTTTTGCCCCACACCCTGATGCAATTGTGCATGAGAGCCTAATTATTGGAGGTAGGGAAGCCAGAAGGCACCAAAATTATCAATACCAATTGGGATGAGCATTGACAAAAAATAAGTTGAGCCCTCCAAAATGGAGTTTAGGCCCTTGGATTGAGCCCTTCAAAAATGGAGTCAGATAGGTTATAATTGAGACCTTCCAAAAATTGATTATGATGCCGTTGAGGTGAGCCCTCTAAAAAAATTTATCTGGATGCCCTCGAGGTGAGCCCTCCAAAAATTTAGTTTGATGACATTGAGGTGAGCCCAACAAACATAAAATTTTAGGCCCATCTGGTGAGCCCAACAAAGTATTTTTAGGCTTTTGAGCTGAGCCCTACAAACATTGATTTTAAGGCACTACAGGTTAGCCCTTTAAAAAATTATCTTTAGGCCCTTGAGGTGAGCACTCAAAAAAATTCTATGGATGGTCCTTGAGGTATGCCCCCGGAAAAAATTCTATGCATAGCCCTTGAGATGAGCCCTCTAAAAATTAGCTTGAGGAACTTGAGGTGAGCCTTTTAAAAGTGGAGTTAGAGGTGTGGGGATTACCTCTGTGACACGTATCTGTCATATACTATACCACTTTGTACCTTCTCACAAGGCCCCTGAGTTAAGCCTTTTAAAAGCGGAGTTGAGGCTCTCGAGGTGAGCCTTTTAAAAGCGGTGTTGAGGCTCTTGTGGTGAGCCTTTTAAAAGCGGAGTTAGAAGCCCTATAGGTGAACCCTCCAAAAATTACTTTTGAGGCACTAGAGGTGAGCCTTTTAAAAGTTTGAGGCCCTTAAGGTAAGATTTCTCTATGGTATTCCTGCAATCGATGCATTCAGCATCTTTGACAGCTGCATCCGATTACCTTATTAAAGGGCACGGCGCGGAGCGGCCCCGCTCTGAACTCCCTTAACAACCGCAGGGCGTAAGTATACGCCCGTGGTCGTTAAGGGGTTAATATCTACAGAGCAGGTGTTTACCGTGTGTACGCTGGTAGGAGTATATACGGTGAGCCCCTGCACCTGTCGGTTGCTGTTGCACCTTCTTTTTTTTTGTCTGTACTTAAGCCACAAGCGGCGTGCAACCTCCAGTGTGAACAGTCATAGATGTGCTGCCAATTTTTCTGTTGAATGTGGGGGGTGTGGCTACCCTCCTGTTAGCCTGCACTCCACCCATGTCCCAAGGGTGCTATAAAAGAGATCATTTGGCTCCTATTTGCCCAGTTGTAGGCTAACTCACGGTCCGCCCGATGTAACAGGACACGAGCCACCAGTCGCAAAAGGCCTAAATGGCAACATCTCCAGGGCCAGCAGTTTGGAGATGTGGCAGTTTAAGGTTCGGGTTTGTGAGTGTACGTTCACCTCCGATCAAATGCCTAGTACATGGACAATTGATGGGGCGAGGCGCATGATGGTGCAGGCGAAGGAGAAGGCCCCAAAGTGGCCGAAGCAGAGGCAGATGGGGAGGTGTCCTGGGTGCGCTTGCTCTCTTCCACTCAGCCCAGTACTTGTCTTCCAAGTGACGCAGCATGCCTGAAGTGGTCATGTTGCTCTTCTCAGAGCCCCTACTCAGCTTTAAATGGCAGAGTGTGCAAACTGCGCTGAGTTTATCATCTGCGCACACATTAAAAAGGTGTCCTCGATGGGGCAGCTTTGCATGAGTGATTGCTACAGGAAAAGCTGGGCCCTGCTGCCTCTGTCCTCTGCCTCTAACGGTGCTGCACAGCCCTCCTCATCTTCACTGCTTTCCCTGCTGGACATCACCCCTGGCCAGGTCGGTGACTTCATCGTCCAGCACCTCTACTTCCACACTCTGCTCCTCCTCCTGCCCACTGAACATACCAACAGCCTCCCCCGATGGCAACTGTGTCTCATCTTCATCAATCACGATTTGATATGCAAGTTGCCGGTACACAACACCAAAGTCACTAGGAGATGGCGGATGCTCCAGTGTTTGGGCATCGCTACACAGAAAATGGAGTCCAATTCGAGAAAAGGACCCGAAAAGAGCTCCTGGGAGTGGGCAAGGGTGGCATGACTCTGTTGGTGAGATTGGGCAGGTTGGGAGGAAGAAGTGGACTGGGTAGATGATTGGGTGCTGGACATGTGAGTGGAAGCATTATCGGCAATCCACTTTACCACCTGTTCCCGCTGCTCGGGCCTCAGCAGTGTACCCTGGCCTCTGCCTATATGTCCAATAAACCCGGGCATGCTGGATGAGCGTAATGCGGGCTGCCCCTCACCAGCATGCATTGTATCTCTACTCTTGTGCCCCCACTGGCATTTCTGTGCCCCCATCCTCGTCACTTCGTGCTAGCCTTACGCACTGTATCGGTGCACAGCACGCAAAAGAGTAGTACCAAGCTTTTATTTTTGGCCTTGGCACACAAGGAGTATACAGCCGCATACCCTGTACAGATACATATTCCTCACAGTGTACTCCAGCTGTGTGTCTGAACACACTGATGTGCTGCTAGCCGGTATAATATCAGTATATCTTTAGATAAATATATTCTTTCTATAGTTTTAGCCCTAACAAGGGCTTTTGGGGATCCCTGCTGCCTACAATCACCTAACACCTGACTGTCCCTGCTACACACTGCCTCCCTGTCTGACACCCGACTGTCCCTGCTACACACTGTCTCCCTGTCTGACACCCGACTGTCCCTGCTACACACTGTCTCCCTGTCTGACACCCGACTGTCCCTGCTACACACTGCCTCCCTGTCTGACACCCGACTGTCCCTGCTACACACTGTCTCCCTCTCTAACTTCAAGCAGTATCTGATAACGAATCGATAACTATACTCAAACAAAAATAAGTATTTCAAATAGTGAGCTACTCAATCGAATACCTACTCGCTCATCACTACACACTGCATAACTAATTTGTTAGTGGAGGCAGCAGCTCAGTAGTCAGTATCACACAGCTGGCTTAGATACACAACTCAGCATTTCTCAGCAGGCAGGATCATACATGGATACAGCAGCTCAGTAGTGAGTATCACACATTAGGCTTAGATACACAGCCCTCCAGTGCAGTGAAGGTTGTATGTTCAGCTCCTCTATGTCAGTAACCGTCGTCTTCTCTTCCAGGTGCTGTCGGATCCATGACTGCTGTTATGACTCATTGCCCCCCGGTCTGAGCTGCTCCCCCCTGGGTCAGGCCTATAAATTCTCCCGCATCAATGGGACCATCACATGTGGTAAGCCTCTGAGCTTATAGTTGGGGTGCAGCGGGTGTCTGTCTCAGTCTGTAGTTCTAGAATTCTAAGTACCAGGGAGCTCAGGATGAACACTGACCGTACACACATAGATTGTCAGCTCTGGGCCCAGATCCTTCTATATTAACCAGCACTGTCTCTGGCAGATGATGAGGATGGAGCGGCGTGCGGCAGGCGGAGCTGTGACTGTGACCGGGCGGCCGCCCTCTGCTTCCAGGAGCACAACCAGCAATATTCCCGCAGCAACAGCTTCAACTTCTACAGGAGAAAAATGCTGGGGGCTGCCACCTCCGTGCGGGGGTCATAGGGATCCCCAGAACCCACACTCCATGGAACGCACTCACCTCCCACCCCCTTTATACTGAGTTAATGTAAATAAACAGACTCCTAAAATATCAAATTCTGTAGTTTTATTTCACGCTCGCGCCTCTATAGATTATTCGTTGGAAAGGATTCCTGTATTTTAGTAAAGAAATCCAGAATATACATTTATAAAGTGCTGATTCCATAAAAAAAAAACAAAAAAAAAACATCACTGGCTTCAACTGGAGATTCGGCAGAATTATGATTGCAGCTCTGAAGATGACGGGAACAGAACATCCGTGCTGGTTACGAAACATATGACATGGGAGTCCGATGTAAGGTCAGTATCACGTGGCTGATACCAGAGAACAATACACCACATTTAGTCGGAGAGGAGGGAGTCAGCAGGTGTACTGCCCCTTTAAGAAGGGGATTTGCATAGATCAGTCAACCTGGGGGAAATCCTGCCATCCTCAAAGTTTTTATTTAAAAATAGAACTTTTATTAAAGTAGAAGCAGACACTGGCCAGCTCCCCCTGCAATCAGTCAGTGAGTCCCGCTCCTGTGACTTGTAGTTCATCTAACCATTGTTTAGGTAACCAGGTTTGGTGCAATCTCCCATCATGCACCAAAAACGTTGCCCGTTCCCTGGAGAGCAGATACAAGGCACAAGGGGGGGGCGTCAGATGTTGAGGGTGGAGAGCGCCTTCACCACAGTCACGCTGGACGCATCGCCCTCCTCTGGCCGGTTATTGTCACTGTTATTGCTGCGCTGCACCTTCTGCCGGTGCCGCTCCTCCTGACGTTTCTTCTTCTCCTGCCGCTGCTGCTCTTTCCTCTGCTTATTGCTTACCTGGAACGTTCCATTATCGCACGGGGAGGGGGAGACAAAACAAAACGTGTTTACTGGCGTGAACAGGACATATGTTATTGTAAATTAATCGATAAGCAGCCTGATTCACTGTCCACAGGTCCTGACCCCTGAGGATGGTAGAGGATATGTTCACACAACACTTTTTTTTTGTTGTTGAAAGAACGGACACTGATAACAATTAAATCAGCGTCCGTTCGTTCTACTCATTAAATTCAATGTAATGCTGTGTTCTGAACTTAACGTCCGATCTTTAGAATGGACGTTAAAATAATGAACATGTCTATTATTTCCAGAAGCTGCTTGTCACCAGGCATCCGGAAACAATAGCTGTTCAAACAATGTAAAGTACGGCTGGTGGTCAGTTAAATTGCGGCCACACTCGACTGTGCCTACAAGTCAGCTGTACAAGGATAATTTTCCTGCAGCCAATACGGCAATATCAGCTGCAGGAACATGACAAACGCTGCCAAGCAGTATAATACTGTCCCCTGAGGAAGCTGCCAATATCAGCTGCAGGAACATGACAAACGCTGCCAAGCAGTATAATACTGTCCCCTGAGGAAGCTGCAGGTACTGGCTGTAGCAATGCTTGGCACTGACCCCTGAGAAAGCTGCAGGTACAGATGGGGGAAAGCTGGGTGCTGACCCCTGAGGAAGCGGCAGATACTGGCCGGGGCAATGCTGGGTGCTGACCCCTGAGGAAGGTGCAGGTAAAGGCTAGGGCAATGCTGGGTGCTGACCCCTGAGGAATCTGCAGGTAAAGTTTGGGGCAATGCTGGGTGCTGATCGCTGAGGAAGTTGCAGGTACAGATGGGGAAAAGCTGTGTGCTGCCCCCTGAGGAAGCTGCAGGTAAAGGCCGGGGTAATGCTGGGTGCTGACCCCTGAGGAAGCTGCAGGTAAAGGTTGGGGCAATGCTGGGTGCTGACCCCTGAGGAAGTTGCAGGTAAAGGTTGGGGCAATGCTGGGTGCTGACCCCAAAAGAAGCTGCAGGTACAGATGGGGGAAAGCTGGGTGCTGACCCCT